>NW_008680819.1:0-6873 GCF_000695815.1 Acanthisitta chloris
CAGTGCCAAATGCCTTACTGAAGTCCACACAGACGACATCCATAACCTTCCCTTCAACCACTCAGTGGGTCACTCTGTCATATGAGATCAGGCTGGTCAAGCAAGACCTTTCCTTTATATTCATCAAAGACTCCACCCATCCACGTCATGAGCAGCCAGTTTTCCTCAAAGTATGTTGTGGGAGACAGTGCCAAATGCCTTACTGAAGTCCACACAGCCGACATCCATAACCTTCCCTTCAACCACTCAGTGGGTCACTCTGTCATATGAGATCAGGCTGGTCAAGCAAGACCTTTCTTTCATAAATCCATGTTGGTTCAGCTTGATCCCTTGGTTGCCCTGCATGTGCCGTGTGATGGCACTCAGGATGATCTCCTTCATGACCTTGCCCAGAACTGAGGTTAGGCTTACAGGCCTGTAGTTCCTCAGATCCTCCTACTGACCCTTCTTACAGATAGGTGTCACATTTGCTAATTTCCAGTCAGCTGGAACATCTCCAGTTATCCAGGACTGCTGGTAGATGATTGTAAGTGGTTTGGTGAGTTCTTTTGACAGTTCCCTCATTACCCTGGGGTAGATCTCATCAGGGCCCATGGACTTGGGAGCATCCAATTGGCACAACAGTCATTAACCATCTCCTCCTGGATTACAGGGTTTCACTCATCTCCCCATCACCAACTTCCAGCTCCAGGAGCTGGGTTTCCTGAGGAGAACTGGTCTTGACATTAAAGAAAGAGGCAAAGAAAGCACTGAGTACCTCTGCCTTATCCTCATTGCCTGTCACTACACTATCTTCTACATTTTTCAACGGATGGACCCTCTCCTTGACCCTCCTTTTGCTCCCGATGTATTTATAAAAAGTTTTCTTCTGTTTTTAATGGCCAAATCAAGCTCCAGCTAGGCTTTGGCCCACCTAATCTTCTCCCTACATGACTTGTCAGCAACCTTACAGTTCTCCCAACCTGGTGGACTCTCCTTCCAGAGATGACAGACTCTTTTTTTTCTCAAGTTGCAGACTAAGTTCTCTATTTAGCCAGGCTGGTCTTTTTCCTCCACAGCTTCATGTCCTACACATAGGGACAGCCTGCTCCTGGACGTTTAACAATTCTATTTTAAAACACCTCCAGCCTTCCTGAGCTCCTTTACCCTTGATGACTGACTCCCAAGGGAGTCCCCATCAATCAGTGTCCTAACCAGGTCAAAGTCTGCCTACTGGATATCCAAGGTAGAAGTTCTGGTAAAAGCCATTAATACAAATTAAATGACTGTTGGAAAACTCCATTAGCAATGTCCTTTTTTCTGATACTTTCTCCTTCAATGCTACCCGATGTGTTTGAACTTCCCACATTTCTCATTCCACTATGTTTGTTTACAATACTGAGGTCTGTTAAAGATCTACCTCAAATTACCTTTCCATTTAATTTGTATGGATTGAACTTGTTAACCCTGAATCCAAACCTGTTTTCAATGATCAGCTCTCCTATAATGTTCTCATGATTTACCAAAGCCAAGTCTAAAAAAGCACCATTTTCTGTCAGGTTAGTGAATCCCTAGAGGGTGTTTTTATTGACTAGAAAGGCAGGAATATCTCATTTTACCAATAATAGCATCAGTTGATCTCTAATCTGTTTCCTGATGTTAAATTATCCAAAACAACTACGGCAGTAGAAATTATCTTTCTAGTAACATTACAGAACTCTCTTGGCAGTGAGAAAAGATCTTGGTGGCATATGGCATGCTGGCAGTGATAATCTTTCACCAAACTATGAGTTGTGCTGTCATTAATACACACTGCTACTCTCTGCCTTTTCCTGAAAAGCAGCCACTGGTTTTAGAGTATTCATGACTGTGATTGCAGGACAGACCTAGATCTACTGTCCCAATGCACTTGCATTGTCTCACTCAGTCATCACCAGAATCATCCTCCCTGTGTCATTTGTACCAATGTGAAGAACAACGTGAGGATTGCCTCCTGCTCCTTCTGGGAAATTTTCCAGACTTAGATTCCCATTTTTCATCCATGCACTGAGCAAAAAGCACACTGCTCCTTTCACTTGTCCATCATTAGGTTCTTGAGGCTGTATGGCACAATAGCAGCTCAGGTTGTGGAGGCAGGACAGCCACATGTGGATTGCTGTCCTCTTGTAAGCATTAGTCTTGCATGGAAGCAGCATATTGTGTTAACTGGATGATTCTGCTTCCAGAACTTAGAAAATATTGTTCAGAAACAGCATGAGCATTTGTATGAAACCTTTACAGACCTAAAAGCCCTCCATCTCACAGCAATACAACTCTGTCTTTTCCTTGTAGTGTTTCGACTCTCCAATCCCTTCCCTTTTGCTGGTGACAGTTCTGTCTTTTCTTTTTACAGTCCCTCTATATTATCTTCACACTTTATCTGACCAAGCCTTGATCTTAGCTTGATAAAAAACTGTAGGTTTAAAAAAGCTATGCCTTCCTTTCAAACTATGCCTTCCTTCCTCTACCATATTCCCAGACATAGGGTCTATACATGTTTGTAGGTCAGTTCCCTCAGCAGCAGAATCACAGTGATAAAATTGCTCTGTGAGCTGTTTGAGCTGAGCTGGGAAGCTCAGTCACATGCTTGCAGATCTGCACATGATCCCATAGGCACCTCACTGTATTTTAGACCTTGCATTCAGCTTTTTCACTCTCCATCAGCAAAGACTCACCTAACTTCACTTGAAGTGGGGATGGCTTATAGTTCATGGCTACAGTCTCTCCCTCTCTCGTATCACAATCTCTGTCCGAAATCGCTGCAGCTGCTGGATCCTGTTAAGAAAGAAAAGGAAACAAAACAGAATGGTTTAGCTAAAATTTCTGCAGTCTCTTCACTAACTGGTTGTTAGGCGAGCCCATCCCCGTCCACATTCATAGGGAGCAGAGAACATGCCAATGTGCTGAACAGTGAAAACCCAGGGGCAAACCACAGATTTAGTATGCTAAAAGTACCTCTGGAAACACTGACTTCAAAATCAGACTTACATGATGGATGATACTGGGAATATAATGTGGACGGTGGGTCACCAGTTCAAATTCAGCCAAATCATTTTCATGTGATGACCCCTTGGGGTGTTGTTTGAAACACATTTACAGTTTCAGCTGAATTCCAAGTGGATCAGTCAATATGAAACTTAAAACTAAAAAGTTTGAGACCAGCTCTGTGTGAAAGTCTGTCTCAGAGGGAATGAGAAACTATCTGAGTAAGAGAATTCAATTTCCAGTCCCCAGCTGGGACCTGTTTCATAGCTGACTGGAAAGATTTCAGTATCTGTCACCACAACACCTTTCACTGTCACTGAAATCTGCCCCCCAAAACAAATCTCCCCGAACACAGATACTGCTCCATCATGCCTACTGGCAGACAATGTTTATTGAACTCTATGGTACAGCACATCAAAGAAGTCAGAGAGAAACAAACTATGAATTCAGGCAGTTCTACCACTGCTATAAATATCTGAAGTCCTTTCACAGCAAACTTTAAACATGTTGGAACTATTTCTATTTAGCATCATAGTGAAAATTAAAATTGGTTTTCAAATATATTCATTTCTTCCCACCTAGAAACTAGAAATTAAGTTGAACATGCACATACATATATGTGTAAGTAAATTTGGGTTTATAATAGGTAGAACTGCACGGGCAAAGCAAACATCCAACATTAGGTCCAATATCTGAAAAAACCATCACTTGGTAAGAAATGGAACAAAGCATCATCAATTAAATACTAGAAAATATTATTCCAAACTGGTGCACTGATTTTGTCCATCTCTCAGTTTCTGGAGTTTGTATTTTGTACACAATTTCTTGTACTGACACCCATACGCAAAGCAGAGTCACTGAACTTCAAAGCAAGATAATTGCTCTTTGCTCTGAGTGAAAAAAAATTCACTTGGTGAACCACTGTCCCTTCTGCCTGCTTTCTCCCTGCAGTGCACATTACCTCTTTTTAATGCACTGTGCTTAGGAAATAAAATGTGATTCTTGAATGATCTTCTTGGAAACTGGTTAAACAACCAGTTTTATCAAAATTCTGCTCCTTTGCACTACCTGATAGACTCTGACAGCAGCTAAAATGGATGGTGCTTACAATACCTCACATCCAATGATATTAAATAGATAATGCTGAATCATATGCAATTTCTTCTGCTTTCTTCTAATGCAGTCAATGCTGCACATTTCCTCTTATGCAACAGTTTAATGCCTAGTTAAAAACGTAAGAGCAGGTTGCAAATCCAAAAGCCAGTCTCCAGGAGAACAGTTATGCATAAATCATAGAATTACATGCATTTCAGGTTAAAAATTCTACTTTCATATCCACAGTAAATGACAAAATAGCAAAAATACAGCAGCTGAAATTACAAGAAGCTAAAAGTGATAGAAGAGAAGCAATCCCAATTTCATAAATGACAATGATGAGTTGTAGCTACCTACTGACACTGAAGGAATTGAGATCTCAGATGACAGGTTCCATCAGATGACCAGCTAGACAGACCAGGGCTCTTCAGCCAGGGAGAGGCAATGGACAGGGGCTCTGAGAGAAGTTAGAATACTCCTGAGTGGGGCATGAATTGGGATCAGCTAGCCCTTATTTTCTACAGGCATGAGATATCAAGTGGGAGTTAACAAGCAGCAGCTGGAACTAACTCAGTATTCTCCACAGAGCAGATGTTGTGCTGCTGTGGATGCTAAAAGGGACTTGGGACGAATGGAAAGAATTTCTGTCAAATCCAAAAGCACTGCTTCTGGCTCAGGCTGTCCCCAGGCACAGATTGCTGGAGAAAGGGAGTCAGGGATGCACTACCACAGGCTTACCCTCTTCTTACTCTCCTGAGGAACCAACACAGGGGTAGGCGAGACCTTTAATCTCCCTTGCAACAGGTATCCTTATTTTCTGTGTCAGAACTTACTCTGTCATCTCAGCTGAAGATCAGTGCTTGTAGTATCCTTGGAACATGCCCAGATAAAGAGGATAGATCAGAAGCCAAGTTGCAGTAAAGGATATTCATGGTGTGGAGTCCCACCCTTCTGGGGAAGGGAGCATTCAAGATTTGTAGATGGTCATTAGGAATGAGAGAAGTCAGAGGCTCCACAAAATCTTACGAAGTTCTATTAGTACATTACACACTTGGCATGGAAATGGGTACGTTAGTGCCTGACCTCCTATATAAGCACATGGCAGTGGGTTTTGGATAAAGGGTTGGGATAGAAGGGAAGAGAGAAAGAGAGAAATAAATTAAAGAGAGGGAGAGAGAAGGAAAGACAGGAAGAAAGAGAGATCATCAGTCCTGGTTCCAGCACTGATCCAGCTGATGGGGTGAGTGTTCAAGGTCGTAGGGCACATGCAGCCTGGCTTTGTGGGGGAACCTTTTAATACCAAACTTTTCCCAGCCCTGGAGATAAGTTCCTCGCTTGCTATACAAATTAGTTATCATGCACAGCCCATTATTCTAGACCTTTCTGGAAATGGGCCAGAGAGCGTCAGAGGTCTTTGTGGTTTTGATTCCCCCCTTACAGTCTATGCCTCATTCCTGTGCTGCACTGTACCGTGTTGTGCTTATCTTGAGGAGCCAGAAAAAGGATATTTGTCCTGGAAAGTGCTGCCCCACCTCAGTATGGGCCCTTGTCCAGCCACATCCTGTTTGTTCTCAGTGTGTGATTACCCACACTCCTCAGTTGGCTCCACAGCTATCTGGCTGTTGGTGTTTGAGACATACACATCAGCCCCTCATCTTCTGGGCTTCTACACATGGGATTGGCCAGATAATACAAAGGACACGGCTGTTTGTCAGACATGCTAGAACCTCTCCAAGAGGGATGTGTAAGGTGCTAAGTGGCACCACTCGAGTCCAGGCTTCCTGGATGAGAACCTTTTCTCCAACAGTCCGAGAAAAGGCAGGATACAGCCATTTCTAGGAGCATGACTCCAAGAGCTGGATGCTTCAAAGTGCTACTGAACACAACAAACGAGTCCTTGGAGCCCCAATATGCTGGCTGCAGGAAGGCATGAGAGCAGACATATTATGGTAAAGGACACAGTATGACGGCCATGTACTGTCTCCTCTGCGGGTGCAGTACAGCAGAGTCAGTCGAGCTCACAGCCAGACATCCACACGGCAGAGAAGGGGTCTGGCCACCTGGACTAGCTCAGATTCACGTTGTTACAATTATGCTTAAATTCTAAATCAAAACCAGCCTTTACATTTTGTGGCAAACTGGTGTGCTGACAGTAGCTTTTCCTTTGTAGGTAACCTTACCATGACATTTGACATCCACTTGCATGAAAAGAGGGAAGGGAGAAATGTTCTGAGGTGCCTTTGAAGACTCAGACTATGATTCTGGACCAAAGGACTCAGCTGGAGCAATCTCAAAGATGGGCTCTAGACCATCTCCAGACCAAAATCTCCGGAGAAAGCTAAGATCATTTTCAAAGAGTGATTAATTCCATCCTGTCTTAGCCCCTCATCTTAAAATGAGATTAATCCGTCCCTGAAAATGTGCTTTCTTCTCTCCACTGACTACAGAGGAGGCCTGGCAGCTGGTGGAGATTGCACCTCTGCCTTTGACACTGGAAGTGGGAATGATGAAGGACATGGTAGCAGAGTCCATAGTAACACTAGACAACACTAATTCTTCTTCCCCAAGGTTTGGAACAATGCTTTTCAGCCCCAGCAGCACGGAACCTCTACAACTGACCTGCAGGAGGATGTGTTTCAGCTGCAAAACAAACCTGTGACTCGCACAGAGGGATCACAAAGCACCATCAGTCTGGATGACCACCACTGCATGTATGGGCCTGGCCTGCTCCCTCCAGAGAGTAAGGCGGATTCAAGAGGACAACAAGCTGGGTCA
>NW_008680819.1:6940-24919 GCF_000695815.1 Acanthisitta chloris
TCCATCACTTCATACATGTTCTGCAGCAACACACAAGACTCCATAGTTACAATGCCCACTGCAAAACCAGCAGCATTCCCATGGCAGCTCAGCTGGAGCTGTCTCTTTGCACAAAAATGCTTTGCTTCTGTGCATACTGAACAGGTGCAGTTCCCTCTCCATAGCTTATCCACTCACAGAAACATTTACTTGACTAGTTAGTCTTTTGCTTGTGAATGCCTACAAGTACACTGAGACTCACCACAGGCTTTTAGCACTGGAATTCACTTGCCAATTTTGTTCTTTTTCACAAGCTTCCCTAGACTGATGCAGTCAGCTCTGACCCTGATATCAAGATCTCTGCCACATAGTAACCGGTCCCATGCCAGATGATGTGATTTCTATTTGATCACTGGAGAGAACACAACACTCCCAATCAAAAGGCGAGTGCTGAGGTGTGGCAGCAGGGGCTCTAGATGGCTGTGGGATTTGTAATACATTTAAGGGATTTTGTTTCTGAGGCCTCCTTATGTCTCCATTCCTAAGGAAAAAAATACATTCAATCAGGGCACTGCATAAGCACTTGGCTAGAGCCAGAGTTTAATCAAAGTTTTCTACCTACATGCTCAGCTTACTTGGGCATGCACAATCACAGCAACAAACACAAACAGGTGGGGAGTTTTCTTACTAGTTTGTTTCTACAGGCTCAAGACAATGGACCTTGAAAAATGCTAGGAACAGCCATGTCCTACAGTGTGTGTACCACGTGCCATTTCTGAACAGGAGAAATTAGTCCCAGTGAACCTTTGTGGTGCAGGAGTCCTGCGAACCCGGCACAGAGAAGCTGAAACCACTTAAAACTGAAATCTGGGGTTTAAGGAAGATGGGGTGCTTAAACCCCTCCTTTCCTTTTTGCAGTACTTAGTAAGAAATATAGCATCTGCCTTAGTGCACCATCTCAACAGCCTTTACTCAATTTATCAGCTACCTTTCCCAGTAACCCCCACTGACTGGGGGAAATACCCTCAAAAAGTCATCCAAGTGTGCAGTTACACCATGGTGTAGCTGGGTGCTTGGTACACACACATCCTTGTAGCACCTCGGAATGTGCAGCTTCCTTCGTCTTCCTTCACAGTCAACACCTCTGATACCTTGCAAGCTTAACAAGCCCCTGTTTTCTGCCCTGCAAATCCTCTGGTACTCTGGTGCATGTGGAAGGGAATGAGCACATGCAATTTCTGCGGACTTCAGTTGCCCCTTAAAAATATAGCTGGAAACTGAGAAGTTTCTGTCTGCTCAACCTTCCCATCTGAAAAATCAGTCATTTTTACATATCTAAGAAAATGCTCTCTACTCTGCTGTCTGTGGGAAATTCTATGATCACCAAGGCAGCTCTGCTGCCTTTTTTTGATAAAAGCAGAGGAGCATGATTGCTCTTGCCCTCTAATCTCATGAAAGACCCAATACACAGGTCTTGACGCATCACTTCTTTCCATAGTTCAGAGGCTTTGGTTGAATCAGTTGAATCAGTATGAGCTGACTGATCAGGAATATCATCCAGCTATCTTGTCTCTCTCCAGTACCCACCAATGATGTGCTTGCTGTCTTCAGTCCAGCTTAAAACATGCTGAAAGTCTCAGTACCAACACGTGACAGTTTACAGTGAGCACCTGCAGCTCAGAAGATTTCTGCATTATGGAGCTGCCCATGTGGATCGCACACGGCACACAAATGCTAACAAGAAAGGACAAGTCCAAGTGTTTTGTTTCTTTATCACATCAAACATTGAGTGTGGAAAAACGGACAGATGTTCTGTGCATGAGAGACTGACTCAGTGAGCAGAAAAACAAGTGAGAAACCACATGCACCCCAAATACAAGGGGTACATTTGGTCATCCAAAGTTTCTATCATGCCTATGTTGTCACTCCAGACTTTCAGGCCAGAACACTGTGCTGGTAATAAATATTTATGCCTCAGGCTCTTCCCTAAAGACTGAAAATCCTATGCTGTTGGCAGATTCATTCTGCCTCAAGCTGTACCACATTAGGTATTCCTGAGAAATCTGGCTGTATGCAGCAGGCTTCTGGGCAGGGGACTCTGACATGCACAGGTGGGTATGCAAAAGGTATGTAAAGTCTCAGAGTATTTTGGACAACAGACATATCCACATATCACAGCCTCCACATACCACAATATAGACGTGAAACATCTATCAACATAAAGTGCCTAAAGAACCTACTATGAACAAAATCGGTGAGCACAAGATGTGCATAGCCTTTTTATGTAAGAAATAGCATAAAGGAGAGGCTCAAAGGCTGACAGATTTATAGGGGATGAACCCAAACTCACCATATAGATGAACTACAGTCAGTAATGGCATGTTTGGCATGAGAAAAGAAAGTGTCAGGGCAATGTACAGCAAGAACAGAACCTGCAAGACTCACAAAAGACTCTCATGCTCTCCTCCATATCTCTCGAACTTCAGCTTGAGGAGTTTTGGAGCACATTATTTCAAGGGAAATGTAATACCATCCTCAGTCCTACAGATAAAAGCTAGAAGCTACAACCATCCTGGAACACGGGAAGAATGGGGTTGTTCAGAGAAGAAAGGGGATTACTAAGGAGCAATATAATAGCTGTCTTCAGATACAGAAAGGGCTGCCGGATAGAAAAAAGGATTTGTGATTTTCTTATCTGATCACCAGAATAAGAAACTATTATCTTAAATTGCATAAGGGTTACAAGGAAATATCAGAGAAAACTGTACAGGTAAGGCTAAGAAGCTGTACATTAGCCTGACGAAGTTGTGGAATTGCTGTTGCAAGCCCAGGTTAGACACTGATTTGTCACACAGAAAGTCAACAGAGCTGATCTTTTTTGGGCAGCCTGATCCAGATTTGGTGCAAGCTGTGAACATCCCTGATCTTTTCAGGTCTCTTCCCCCATCCGTCTTAAGAGGAAAGGAGTCTGCTTCTAGGACAGACCCGCCTAGGCAGGACACCAGTATATCCTGGAAAGAGATTCTCCAAATTCCCCTACCCACTGCCATGGGACCACGGCTGACCTTCACTTTCCCTCTAGGTGAGCTGAAGTAAACTATCTTTTTACTAAGTCTCACATGTTGAAGGAACTCCAGAATCACATGGTGACCAGAGCAGAAGGCTCCCAGTGGTTGTCACTTTTCATTAATATGTATATGCTGCCAGATTCAGACCACTGACTGTTCATGTCAGCATTCCCACTCTGTACCAAAGACAAAACAAACGTCATTTTGGTGACACAGTGGCTGATGCCCTGAAATACACTCTGAGAGCTACTGACTCAGTTTCAACAAAGCAATAAACAACAACTGTTTATTGACTTTCTACGAGCTCTGGCAATGCACCACTTACAACATTGGTGTTTTCCTTTCCTGAGCAACTGCTGAACAGATATTATTTAACAGTAACAAATTAGGCCTGCAACACAGACTACAGGGTTTAGAGTTTGAACCTGATGAATCTATAGTTTTAAGAAAAACTGGTATTTGAAGTCATTTTTTTCAGGAATTGAGAAGCCAGCAGTGTTAATATTGCTGCATGATTAAAACCTCAGGTGATATTTATTAAACTGAACCAGAATATCGCTAAAATGACTTTTTACTGTGTAAACCTGTAGTTGGGGTAGGTCAATCCACTGACAGGGAACCAGGAGTTCAGATCATTGCTTTGCTTCAAACAGGAGCAGAAGAGAAGTGCCAGTCTGCCTGTGGGTGCCGCAGTGCCTCTGCTAAAATGCTCTCTTGGAGTCCTGACGGCGAAGGGTCTGCCCGACTGCCACATCCAAGCCAAACAAAATGCAGCAAACAGAAAGCCATAAGCTGTGGAAAGGGAACAAGACGTTTCAGAGGTCTGTCTTCCTAATCAAAAATGACATCTGCAGCACAGGGAAGAAACTTGCTTTTTTAAAGATGATGATGTATGACTAATCCTGTGAGTCTATGCTACAGAGGAAGCACAAATTCACTAACTAGACCAAATACTTTGGGAAAGCATTTGAGGGACAGGGAAGAAAAACGGGAGTAATTACATGATATCTGTTAGACTTCCCTCCAAGAAACCAGCAGCACAAGCAGCCCTTGGTCCTTTCATTTCAATCATGATAAGAGTATATTTAACACCATATTTCCCTCCAGGCTCTTCTCAGGCACATAAGCATCTCTATTACCACATGCATTTATGAGTTTGATATCTTGTGCTAACTTTACATGACTTAAATTGGATCATTAACATTGCAAATTAGAGAAATGCCACACCGCACTCCTTACTGCCTGCAGCACTTGCCAAGCAACTGGCATGCAATAGCTATTTAAAACCAGCTATTAGCTGAGGTATGTTTTCAGAATGCTTCAATACCGAAATACTTCCTTCCCTGGTGAAGACATCACACCTTTCCTTTTGTACCTCTGATTATACAGACACAGCTCTGAGGTGCAGCAAGAGACCTATGAGTATTTAAGGCAATAAAGCATCACAAATTCCTTGGTAGCTACCGCCAGAGTCAGTTTAGCAACTGGCATCTGGCCAAACTGGGGTAACAAAACCCCCCATACAACTTTACAACTACTCATGAGGGAAGATACTCTCAAAATACTAAAAAAATTGAGAAACATGTCAGAGCCAAGGTCACAGTGCGTTTGGAGGACAGAGGCAGGAACAGGAGCTCTTGGCTACATGCTGTATCTGAGTTCTATGGAAAACTGCAGTGCTTTGCACAGCCCTACTGCAGTCCATAAGGGACCACAGCAGGTTCTTGTGATGACTGAATTCATGCTCACTAGTTAGTGTTTAGAACTTACTGCAGATATGTGTCTCATCTTTACTTCTTCAAGACTTTAACAGCCTCACCAAGAGCAACAGCCTATTTTCAAAGAGAGAGCTGTTTTCCACCTGAAATGAAAACTATCAGACTCTTCCATGCGCTGGAGGTGAACTGTGCTTCCTTCCCATTGACAACTCCAATACCTAGAGAAAACTGGCTGAGAAAGGGCATGACAAGTGCTGCCACCACTGCTGAAATACCATGGTTGTCAGCACAAACAGAATGGTTTATGGATTCTCTCCACATGCAGCTAGGCTGCCCCAGCTGTACATGAAAGGTAAGATCAAAGTTTGCTTGAAGGAAACACCTAAAATGTTCATTGGTTCTGGTAGGTACTACAGAAATGATATACTGACAAAAAACACTGGCACAATACAAATGACAGTAGGAGAACCCTGTTCTAGTGATGTATGTTCCCTCCAGTGTCCTGGAGATTGGATAAACGCTAACACAGGCCATGGACTGGATCCAGCATGGCAAATATGATGTTATTAAGCTTTCAGAGCCTCTGGCTGTAAGAACAATAGCTGGAAAAGCTGGAACAGCTCCACATCCACACCTTTCAACAGACAAAGGTCTCTAATCAGTGGTTCAATGTCACAGCTATTACTAGCATAACACTGAGGTCACCTGTTTTTTTTGAGTTGGTTTGGTTTTCTGAAAGGCAGCTGATTTTTACATGTTTAACTCCTATATAAGCAAGATGAATGAGGTCTTGCTTTTCGCTCCTGCAATACCCCCTGGCACCTTTAATCCAAACCCTGAGATTCTCTTCTAAGCTGTTTGATTGCTTCTCCTGTTCACTCTTTTTCCAGTAAAAACTTTTCAGCCTGCCTCTCTCCTGCACTCAGTAAATCCCCTTTCTTCCCGAGGGCAGGGGTGTCTGGCTCTGCAGACTGACTGCAATCTCAAGTCAGCGATGAGACCTGTACAAAGGACAATGCCACCCACAGAGTGTCAGCTCCAGATATTCCTGCAATGAAAGCGAGGTGTGTGGAGACTGTAGAACTTTTATTCAGCCTCTGGATTTATGCTGAAACCACAGGATGCCCTCTCCATTGCACACCTACCTCACATTTGCCAGGTCCACTGCCTTCAACCCAAGGTTCCCCTGGGCATGGTGTTTGTTGTCTACAGAAGCTGAGTCTGTACACCTGCACTTTACTCAGTCTGCACTCACAACCAAAAGCATGGATAGATCTTGCAAGTGCTTTCAGTAGGGAATCACATCTCCCTTCAGGTACTCAGTCAAAGCAGGCTCAGGAAAGAAATAAAATCCAGCATGGGAATCTCAAGGACTTGCTGCTTTCTAGGGAGGCTGAAGACCTGGGAATGCTGCATAGCACACGCAGTCAGGTTGCTGAGGGAATGAACAAATACCTGTGCAACTGTCCAAGATCAAAGTTACCCCTGGCCCTGGGAAGGAGGGATGCTGAGAAAATCTAGGAAAAGAGACAGGCTGGAAGCAGGATATAAGCAAAGCCCTGAAGAAGCACTGTGGGGGCCCATGACTCTGGAAAGGAGGCTCACCAGGGAAGCATTCATGGCACCAAGCCTGTGAGAGTTCAAGAAGCACTTGGACAATGCTCTCAGGCACATGGTGTGATTTTTGGGGTTGTCTTGAGCAGATCCAGGTGCTGGACTCGATTCTTGTGGGGCCCATCCAAATCAGGATGTTCTATGATCTAAGAGACTTCTCAGGAGCAACAGTGAATGCTCAATGGCATTCACAGCTCTTTAACAAATATAAAAACGTAAGACTCTTCCAACACAACCTGAAAGATGTGCAGCTGCCCAAGGCTCATGTACCAATCATATCTGCCATACTGCAGACAGGTGGAGATCTCAGTGGTCTACACCAGCAGAGGACTCTGCTACAACCCATGCTGTTGCCAAACTCAGCGCATTGCTGGGAGAAAGGCCTGAGAATTCACTAGCCCGTCCTGAAAAGGTGGATCCCAGCATTAAAAACCTGGTGGTTTCTCTGCACTTGCAGAGAAGACAAAGCCACCAAGTTGAGAGATCAGCAGTTCTTTTCTCTTCAGCACGCTTTAAACTTATTCCAAGAGATGGAGAGCTCAATCATCAGATTTCCATATTTATAAGGAGAGAGGTTCTGTTTAGCCAAGCTTGTGACAGAAATAACCCCACAAACAGCAGCAGGAGCAGCAGCACAGCAAACACATGAGGGGCAGGGATGCAAAAGCTGAGGGAGACCCCAGGGCGCGCTCCACCTTGGCACAGCTTCCCAGCCCTGTGTGAGAAATTCTGAGGGCATAAAACATTTCACCATTAAAATAAGAGCTTGCCTCGCCCCTGCCACATGCGCCTGCATCTCTGTGACTAATTAGCATCCAGGGGGATACAGATTCTCTTCTGATAAAGCGATGTTTGGCTCCCTTCTCCCCTGACACATCTGTATTAGAAATATCCTCATTATGTGACTAATCAGGGGAGCTGAGACACAGGCACAAGAGCCGACTTAAAGGGAAATCACTGATTTTTACAAAAGCGGCTTATAAATTATTCTGACTCCAAAGGGCAGGGATACTTCCTCCCCTCACAATCCTGAAAAAAATGCGCAAAATTGAGGTCCCTGAAGAAAAACCTATTTTCATTATCAGAAGTGATGGCTTTTATCACTTCCCCTAGTCACTAAGCTTGCTCCCAATTCCCTCAATTACTGCAGGGTTGCAGTTTGAGCCCTGCAGAGGTCCTGGACAGCCTGCCAGCCCCATGCTGCCCACTGGGCCTGGGCTTAGAAAGGTGTCCGACAGCCCCATCACAGCCAGGCGATGTGAATGGGAAGTGACAAACCTGGTCAGCAGTGCAGCACATCGAGTTTAAAAGCCAGCAGCACACAAAATGTCAGCCACACACACTTCTGGCCACCCTTGAGAGGGTCTGAAGATACTTAGTGTTATTATGTCTCACATCGCACAGCAAGCTGAGTAAAGACCAGACCATACCTTGAGGTAAACTGGGCTTGGCAGAAGCTCTCTGAAATAAAGGCAAGCAGACAGTATTTAGCAGAAGCGTGTTTTAAAAGAATTTTTTCCCTTCCATGCTCCCTGCAATGGAGCCGGTCTCCATCCGGCTCCAGCTTGTCTCCTTTGCCTCCTGTTGACAGCACCAGAAAGAGATATCAGGCCAGACGGCTTCCGCCTCGCTTCTCCTTTCAAGGCAGCCCCTTTATCAGCCATCTGTCCCCGACACCCTTTGAGAAGCTGCAGCAGATTGCAGAGCACGGGAGGATGCACCACACAAGGTGGGAAAAGGAGGTTGAGAGAGCTCATTGCATGCATAAAAAGCCAAACCAGATCCCTGGTTGAGCAGGGAATGGAGATGAAAAGATGAGTTCATCCTCAAGTGCTCCTTGGGATAGGCTCAGGTGCACACATGCTGGTCCTTGCTCTTTATTCAGGTCTCTCCAGGCTGCTGCTCCTTCTGCTGCAGGGACATGGACCAGCCCTGAAACCTCGTGCAGGGGCTCCCAAAGGCCTTGCTGGATGCAGACTGCTGTGGGCCATGGGAGATTTTTCCTGCTTTGCTCACTGTGTCACTGCCCAAGTCTTTGCATTTTGATGTTTTGTTTTCTTAATTTACCAAATGTCTACTCCTTGGGGTGAAATTTTGCAGTCTAGACATTTCTCGTAGTGTGATTTGGAATATATACGTACTTAGACAACTTTTTTTTTTACAAAAACCTTCTTTTTTGGTTGACATGGGGTATTGGGAACACATTTTGCCACCCTGAACCTTCCCCTCGAAGTGATATCCCTCTCCTCAAGTGCACTCGGAGGCTGAGGCTGATGAGGACAGGGCACTGGCAGAGGATGAGAAAGGAGGAAAGGCAGTGCCTGCCAGCAGGACTAGACTGACTGGGAGAGATGGAGGAAACAGACTAGATGTGTAGCCAGAAGGATAAAAAGGAATGGCTGAATGACGGTCCTAGAAGAACGGGTCCAAAAAGGCAAGGAAGAGACAGAACAAGGACAGTGAAAGGGGGCCAGGGTTAAAAGCATTGGAGGACAGAGCTGTCAGACATCTGGGATATGATGTACTCTGCCAGGGCTCGCAGGCATGAAGGACAACATCTGACCATAGCTGTAACCACCCCAGGTAGTCCCAGACTACTTTTGACTAAAGCTCCAGAGGCTTTCCGGCAATGACGGGATTTAGGAACCTGACTGTCTCTGTGACATGAACTCAGTTAACGCTGGTGGCACAGAGCAATGTGCTCATATGGCCCAGACCTATGCTGGTGCTGCTGTGCCAGGTCATGCTGGGGTTTCCTGATAGTCCATTTTTCTCTGTTAAAACAGCAGGAAATAGACATCAAAAGAAAATAGCAATGCTAGTTTACCAACCTCTCAAATACAGCTACTGCAGCCTAACTTGAGCCCTGCAACCTCTGCGCTATGACACAATCTTTAAAGACATACTCATGCAAACCCTTTCCCTTGGTAATTCAGGAGCCAGCATGGACCTATGTTGGAGATGAATCAGGCTTACACTAGGAAAGAACCGAAGCCCAAGTTCGTGATTTCTCGCAGAAGTTGCAAGTCACGTAGGGCACAGGGGAGCATAGTGCAGAGAAGGAAAGATGATTGATTTTGTGATTACACAATGTGGAGCTGTCCTAGAGAAATGGGACCCTTATGCTCTTACATGAAAAGTGCCATGTCTCTAAAACCAGATTTCCCACAAAGGGTCACTAATAAGGTCTCTCTACTCTGCTGGAATGCTGGATCACAGCCCTGCACTGTGATATGCTGAGTGCTTACAAATGCTACCAAAGTGAGCAGGAGCTGCACTTTGAGTAGGTGAAAAGATATGAATCAGGAGTGGAGAAGTATAACCAGACAACAGGTATCTTGCACTGAAAACCTCAAATGATTTTCTGGCCTTGGTTGCTCTGTCTCAAGCCCTGATCTGTGCAGTCACAAGATCATGACAGAGAGAGAAGGCATTTTGAAAGAACTAGGGAGATCTGGTAAGACTTTCTTAAGCCTGTTCTTAAGTTCTATATATGTTGTGTTTTGGAGTAGGGGTTCGAGTATTTGCTAACCCCTTATCTCATTTTTCCTATCTCCTTGATTACTTCCCATCTCTCACCATGCCTCCTATTTGCTGCTTCAAGTAGAAACCACCTCAGTATTTTCACTGTTTCTTTCTTTTTTCTCTCGTTACAGACCCTCAAACTCTTCCACAATATCCTTTTTAGGATGGCTGAACAGAAACACACACCACATTCCAAGCAACATACTACTGATCTTCTAGAATGGCTTTGCAGTTTTTTGCCTGCATTTTCATCTCCCCGAACTTTTGTTTGCCTTTTTTGTCACTATTGCCACACTGCACAGCTGGCTTCATTCCTTTTCTCTGCTGTGATGCTAAGCTTTTTTTCCCTATGTCTCAGCTTTTCTACCTTTCTTTTAATCTTTCACAGTGTTTTTGCTGGAGAGGCCTGAATCATTATCGCCTGTTTTATATTTGGGAAAACTGAGATCCAGAGAAGTGAAGCTGCTCAACAAAAGAGCACGAGAGCTGGGTCCTCCTCCAGGGTTCTGTTCCCTGCAACAAGAGTATCTTCATAAATGCATTTCCAGTGAATACAGTAGAGAGCAATTAGCAGCAATATTACACTCCCAACCACACTGCAGGGGAAGAGTGTCAGAAGCAGCACTTCCAGCACTACACTGCAATCCTGAAATATGGCCCCTTCCTGCAAGCGTTTGATATGAAGCAGAAAATTACATAAACAAATCACCAGTCTCACATGCCAGACCACTCAGCAGCTGTTTTAAATGTTGGTCTCACTATACAGGCTTGTTTATTCATCCTATCATCTTCGTTTTCCAGCAAACTGTTTTTCCAGAATTGGCTTGTGAATGTCTTCATGCTCTTTGCTCATTATTTTTAATTTTAATGCTAATTTTCTCAGGAACTTACTCCTTTCCTATTATGACACAAACTACTGTAATTCAGAGATCCAGAGATCCAATGTTTCAATTAAGTTACACGTCCTTGACCAACATAAAGAGTCACCTTTCTACCAATCTGTCACTTCTGACAATTTCTTCTCCCAGCTGAGTCTCATCATATAAGGAGCTTGGAACTCACAGGGGGTATTAAAAAGTAAATTAAAAATGCACAACTTTCATCCGAAGGGTACCTCCTGAGTTTTAAGTTTGGAGCTATGCACAGTGTGTGTAGAAAACCACAGTCTAGAGAACGGTCAACAAAACATAAAAACAGAATCTTCTGCAAGGGCCTCTATTGGTTTCTAAGTTTCCTACAGAATTAAAACAAGGGGAAGCATTAAGACCTCTCACTACCACTGAAGCCTTTTAGCTTAATGAGGATGGCTTAGACAACACATTCAGGTACAGGAGAGATCATATAAAATTTCTATACAAAAGGTCCCCTGAGTCTGGTTCTACCTTGTGTCTTCACAGCTTTCAATTAACACTGCAGGTGGGCACTGAAACACTTTCTGCTCATTATTCTTTTTTCAAATACTGGTAGAGATATGATATTTAGCGGAAACAGTTCTTTGTAGATCTTTTAAATTCTGTAATAATTAAGAAGACAGGCATTGGAAAGAGATATTGTTTTCCTTACCTAATAGTTCCATCTTCTGCGGGGTAGAGGCAGCTTTGTGTATTAATTTAAGGTTTGCATCTGTGCTGCTGGAAAAAAGCTATCTGAAATGTAAATCTTCAGGGAAATGACAGATTGAAACTGAACTCAGGCACTTGACTTATGGAGGCACAAATCAGGAATGTTAGTGGCTCAAATATTCATCAGCCTCCCAATGAAATAAAAAATGGTAAATAAATTTAAGTATCTCTGGGTGATCATTCTCATTATCTGGCTATACAAGATAACCAGAGAATCACTGAAGAAAGCTTGTCATTAGCTGTTAATTGAAGGCACTTTCAGAAAGTGCTGCTTAAACCTCGAAAGATTGACTGTCTTTCCAACTGCTACCTAATGTGTGTGTTAGAGCTCTATTAAAGCAGCGTCCTTAGGTCCCTGCCTCCAGTGCCACAGCTCAGAGAGAGAGAGCTTCTGATGTTTTAGATGAAACTCACATTTTAAATAGCACATCTACATATAGCCTAACCCCTGGGCATATCTTCTGCATACTTTACTGCATACAGATCTATCTAAGCTGATGCTCATGTTGTACAAACACAAGATACCTAAATGTGCTGTAATGACCTTCAAAGGAAGCAGCAGAGTCCTGGCCCATGATATTGTTACAATCACACAATGTACTGATGACACAAATCATAATGATCAGCATGAAAGCTAAGTGCAACCATCTCAGGACATGGTTTGCTTGCTCTTTACTGCTCTTTCATACATCTTCTTTTGTTCTTACCATCTTCCTCTCCTTATTTCCAGACCTTTTATTTCCACTCACTAATGGGAGCCCATTAGTGTTGAAGAGGGTCTCCTGTCGAGATAATAATTCCTAGATGAGACATCACACTCCCATGAAGCAGCCAACCTCTACCCTCTTGTAACCTGTGCTCTAACCTGACAAAACTTGAAGGCTTTTACTTTACTTTAATCTGGACACACTTCCATTTTAACTCCTCTCTGCCTCTGCAATTGGTGAAGTAAAAATCATCTTGTATCTGCTTTACCTCCAAAGCAACATTTTCAATGTAAGTTACAGGGCCATCTATCATATCTAGATATCAGGCATCATCACAAGAGCTTGTGCAAAGTGTGTTGCAAAACCACAGTTTTTAATTCAGGGATGTGGTGTGGGGTGATCCTGAGACAGCACACAGGTAGCCTGAGCCAAACAGAACAAGGTCACTGAAACAGAAACAGGGTCATGGCCAGAAAACACCCAAAACACAACTAAGTGGTTCTCACCCATGCTAGAGAGATCAACAATTTAATTTTAATCTGTGTTCCACCCAGTTTGCACAGCCAGAAGAATATGTATCAGACGTGAAGAATAACATCAAGACTGTGAGTGGCTGCGTGGTGCCTAGCTGCTGCCTGGGGTTAAACCACGACACTGTGTTATGTTTAATCACAGGACAGCTGATGTACATCTACCCTGTGCCTGCTTTTTATGCTTCCACTTCTGCAGCATTCGCAAACATCTGAAGCAGAGCAATAGCAAACACCGAGTATACACCTGTGCTTACACAGAAAAATGTAATTCACTCGAATTTCCCACCTCAGTCATTTTAGAGTTACCAGGAAGCTGTGAACTATTTCCTATTTGCAGGAGAGATAACAGACTATAACATAGCAAAATTAAATTATTCTGCTCTTACATTATGTAAAATCTCTGCAGAATTGCTTTGAGCAGAAATTAATATTCAATAGCACAAACAGTACAGTTTAGGGCCATTTACTCCAACTGCCCCAAGGGCTTTTCAGATATAACTACTTCCTCAGCATTATATAATGGGGCAGGGTTCAGGGAATTTGTGACACGCTGCTTTTGAAGCTTCCAAAACAACCTGTACGGATGAACTCCAGTTTGAGCTGCTAATTCTCAGATCCAGCTTTTACATCAAGCAAATTAAGAAGGTTAGCTGCCTCCCGTTGTCATGTGCACGATGATCCTGAGGTGCTGACAGGAACCCATGCACAAAGAGACATAAATGCCAAAGAGACATAAATGCCAAACATTTTCATCTACAACCACACCAGCACCTTGAACTCAGACACTCCTGCTGATCACACATCAACACTTCAGCAATTGTTCTGTATTTCCATTGCACTGGTGGGTATCCAATTGCATTAATAAGCCATGTCTTAAATCCAGAAAGGAGAAGTACACCAAGTAGTACCGGAGCTAGTATTGTGGTTGCTACAGAGCCAAGATGTATCTCACAAAAGCATGGCTGTGTGGAGGGCACAAATGCTGAAGTTGCATTCTCCCCCCACTTAACTCCTCATTGTCTCTACTACTTGAATTATCCAGCAACTGCGGCACCGTACAGCTTGTCCTGAAGAATGTAATTTCCCAAGGGCTTCCAGAAGTAGCCTAGGTTTTGTAGCAGCAATACAATTTTCAGGAGGTAATTATTGCAGTGTTTTCTTAGGGGAGAAGAACTGAGCCCCCTAACAAACCAGAAAATAGGGCTTCTTACTGAGCCCCTGGAAAGAGGAACTTGACACATCTACTTGCAGATGATACATAAATAGAAGAGTTTGGAATATCACTTTCCAGTCACATCCTCACAGAGGCAGGTAAACACAACACAGTCTATGACAGTGTCTTCAATCAAGACCTCAGCTATTCAGATGAGCCTCTTATTACAAACACAGCACATTCCCCCTTCCACCACAATCAGCTACTGATCTGACAAGTCATTCACCCACGAATTGTGACCTTTGCTCACATAATATTTTTGCATTTCTTCCACCAATTACAATGGCACAGATCAGATGGCAGCCCAGGCTGGCATGCTGCTTTTTCCTTGAAAGAGGAAGGGTATGGCTTTTCTGGCAGCATAGGCTGCCTTATCATCTTATTGCCTGCTCAAAGCTGTGGTGCTCACCTGCCCCGTGAGCCTGAGCAGCAGCTGCACTCCTTGGAAGGACGGAAGAAGGTTGGGATCACAGCACTCCCTGAATACACATGCAGCCCAGTGCTTACTGTGGGAACCACGACTCCATCAACTGGCCCTCAAAGGCAGGACCCAGCCCACTGCAGCTGGGCTACGCAGACTGACAGATTCTGCTGGCACAGCAACACGAGGGGGTGGTGCATCTCATGTCATATTCAAGACGACTGTTGCAAAATCACCACGAGTGAAAAAAACAGACTCTCTGAACATGAGACTCCTACATCTGTTTAAGTATGTGACGTGAGTAAGTGTCCACACATCTCTGCCATGCACAGACTTCTCTCTGCTTCAGAAACAGGAGAATAAATGTTACCTGCACAAGCTTGGTATTTTATATGCAAACTACTGCATGGTCCAAACATCTACTCTTCTTTTTAATACCTCAGTTGAGACAATGGAGGGAAGAAAATCTCAACATCTAAACTAAGTGTCTTTGACATAAATGCAAAGCACCTCCCTTGTACAACCAATTCCAGCTGGAGAAATTTTATTTCAGATCTTTCTAGCTGAGTATGTTGCACCAGCACTGAAAATTAAGAAATTCAATACTTGTGTTACCTTTTTTTTAAGTAAAATTTTAAAGGGGAGAGGGGCAAGACTTCATTGCACAATTACTATACTTACACTGCAATGAAAACAGCAAAGTCTTACTTGAGCCCTGTCAAGATACCAGGATCTAAGAACAACAAGTCCCACCAGGATGGAGGAAGCTGCTTTCATCCCAACCAGTGTGAGAACCATCTGTTAAGGATTCACTTATGTTGTTGGAGTAGCAATTCCACAGCTGTTCTCCATGAATTAAAAAGTAAGCACAAATCTAAAGGACTTTGTGTGTGTTTCAGAAGATGGTTAAAGAGACTCTACTCCTTTTTGTGGCATTTCAAAAAAATACAAGGGAGATGCCACTGGCAAACTCCTGTTCTGAAGACAAGAGGAAAGCACAACACTTTAATCCAAAACACACCATGGGTCTTCTGTATCTCATAACCCAAATAACACACATTATACCCAGTAACAGATCATCTGAGAACCCTATATTTGGATATTGATCCCTGTGTGCTAAGTATACCTCCCAAACAAACTACAGGTCCATTCAGAACTGAAGGCCCTCAATATTTTGTGTTACCTTCAGAGGCAGAAGTAAGCAAAACAAAGCATAAAGCTCTCCAGCTTCTTCCCCAGGAGAAGAACCACTGATCTAGAGCTCTTCTTTTAGTCAAATGAAAGCTCCTCTATGGTTTCTGTTTATTTTAATGACTAGGGCATCATCCAAACTGGTACCCATTCAAATCCTGTAGCAGGAAAGGTGCCATTTTTTATGTCCTGTGCCCAAGCCAACTAATGCAATTCCTGAAGACCCCACTCAAACCATCTCCAACAGCATCTGAAATGCCCCTGGCTCCCAGTGAGGTGAGCAGATGAAGAGTCTGTAAGCAGACTGCTGCTCTAGATGTCAATCTCAGCCAGTGTGATGACTTCTTTACAGCAGCCAGAACGTGACAGATTTAGACAGTGAGTACTGTGAATCATTCACCGGTCTCCTGAACCCAGAGGCATGTGGTCCCAGTCACTAACCAATCCTGTGCAGCCTTAACTCCTTTCCTCCTGCGCCAGCTGTGACATTGCCACTCTTGTTTATCCATGAACACTGTGATGAACCTGTGATGGTTGAAAGTGTGAATCACAGTCTTTAATTAGTACAGACAGCAAGGTATTTTCATAAAGCAGCAAACCCGGACCATCAGGATGTAACTCTGCATAAGGAAAGGGATTAAAATCCAAGGACAACTGTGGAATACACAAATTCTAAATTACAATTACTATTATTCTTTCATAAACAGAAATCTACACGTAATTCTTTAATTTTTTTACCTTGAGGATACCAAAAGCATGGCTGAAACTAATTAAATGTAGCCCTTTCAAGAACATTGCCTAACAGATATTGGTAAAGCACAGACAAGCTACTTTCCATTCAAACCAGACTAATGTGGAAAAGTCTGAAAATGTTAAAAAATAATAAACATGAAAGCATGTAATAATTGCTTCAATTTTTTTCACAAAACTAAACTGTTCTGCTTTTAAGAGACTGTCCTCTCAACTTTATGGACTCAAAGAACATTACTGGATATGTAGTCTGTGCAGCACCATAAACTGTAAAGATCAGGGCTACTGCTCCAGGCTAATAGTGTAATTTTCCACTGGATGGTTTTCATTTACAATTCACTTATTGTATCTGGAAGCCTAATTGTAGCCAAGTACATTTTTGGGTTGTACAAAGTATAATAAAGAACCAAATAGTTTAGAAAGGCAGCTTTAACTCTGTAATTAGAAACATTTGCTATTTCAGGTGGCTTCTCCCTAGCATGTTTATAAGTTCCCTATTATATCTTTCAGCATGTTGTAAAAATAAATTATGACAAGCAGCAGAGTGACTCACAGATACACTAAGAAACAGGGAAGAGGAGTCTGGATAAACCTGAGACAGCAGAGCATCTGATGTTCATAGGCAAAGTGTCTTCCAGTAGAAGTGAGGACAGATGAGGAATATCTGCGCTTGATTCCCAGGAGACCCATTAAACAGAAGGTGACAATGGCAGCAGGAACCCATTTCCCCATGCATGATACATAAACAGGTTTATCTGTAGATATCAGAGGTACACACAAATGCTGTGCATTGGTAGCTGTCACCCCAGTGCAACCTGGTAGCTACTCCTGGAACAGCTGGAGATGTTCCTCCAACCACTCCATGGGCCCAGTTAATCCTGACACTCCAGATCCTGCCAGCACTGCTGGCAGCAACCCAACCTCTCCTAGGAAAGTCACTGGCAGCGGTCTGCAGTGATGGGAACAAGGCAGGCCATCCTGAAGGGCCGTGCAGTCCCTCCCAAGTTCCATAACATGTGAAAACAGATTTACTGCTAGCAAGGAATAGCAAGTTCACCGTGCTGGGGCATGGCCAACACCGCTTTCCTTTGCAGCTAGTTTGGTGAGATCAAGAGTGAAATTAGTACAGGGTGTGCTTCATAAAATTTTCTTTTTATATGGGCTCCGGTATAGTAGAATTTGGTCTCCATGAAAATCTGTGGTTTTCTCTTCAAATAATTTTTTATCAACTTCTGTTTAATGTCTTTGCTGAATTGGAAACAGAAATGAAAGGTTTTCTACTGTCTCATCAGTCCTCCAACTCCTTAATTTGCCCCCTAGAGGAAGACTATGCTGGGGAAGACACAGAAAACACAAGCTTAAATTTAAAAGGCCCAGAGTTAGCTGTTCCAAGATTAGTGGAAGGGTCATAAAAAGGTAGTTGACTGAAAAGATGAGTTTTCTCTAACTTCATGGAATTTAAGACTTAACCCTTTCCTACTGCTGTCCCTAAAGTGGATACCAAGGAGCAGTGCTGAGCAGAAAGCATTTCTCATTGCTGTATTTTCTGTCCCATAACACTGCAAGCTATTTTTTTTCCTTAAAATGTACAAGGAAAGTATAAGAATATATAAGCAAACATCAAGCCTTCTAAAGACT
>NW_008680819.1:24976-28587 GCF_000695815.1 Acanthisitta chloris
ACGTGTCACAAATATCCTGTGAACAGTCACAGAAAGGAGGTCAGGAATCTACTTCAAAAAAGAAAGCAGAGCTGGACATAAATACAAGATCAGACACCACCTCTTCCAAGAAGTTCTGTGTGGCTGCTGAATCCTCCTGCTGCCATTACAAGTACCAACATCCTCCCACCTGCCCTGAGCACGCAGACGTCGCTGGCAGCGCAGTTCTGCATGCAGCAGTGCACGGCTTGCCCTGGTCAGGCTGCACACAAGTTCAGTGAGCATGAGGACACGGCTTGAGGCTTTCCTTCCCTTTTGATGCTATTTTTTGGGCATTCTGTGTAAGTGGATACATTGCTGATGGCTGTTTTTTCTCTTTTGTAATTTCATCAGCATAGAGATTTCCATGCTTCAGACATAACACAAGACTGCAAACCATTCTCTGCTCGCACTGCAGCAAAGAAACCTGAAGAGAAACCTTTTCTTTTAACGGCATTACTTGGATTTTACATTAGTGTGTTTCTGCAGTCTCCACTGCCTTGCTGAGGACTCACATCACTGTCAAAATAACAAGAGAGAAGAGACAGTAACATCAAAAATTAAGATCTCTTCTTTCCATATGTAACAACATGAAAATCTCTATACAATCAACATTTAACAGACAAGTTTGTATTTAATATCTTTTGTATTAAATTCCCATTAGGCCACCTGTTTAAACAAACAATATCAGAGAGATCACAGAAGACAGCTATCTTAGCTCTTATGCCTAAAAAGTGAGAAATTCTGAACCTTAAAATCATATTACATTTATTACAGAGAAGAACAGAAAATTCTGACTTTGTAGACTGAGAAAACATTGCCTCTAGCCTAATTAAGCAAGCTAGGAATTAGACAATTTGATAAATTCTGTGACTCTTGATTAGGAATGTTTAACAAGGGATTAAAATTAAAACTTGCAAGTTTCAACATAAACAAGGGAATCAGAGAAGTTATCAAATGTATTACTGCCTGGCTCACTAAACAGGCCATGGCAGATGGATAGGCTGGAGGAAAAGCAAAGATGCCCAGAGTGCTGCTGTCAACTCTCCCTCCTGCAGTGTCCGTGTAAGCAGCGCTCCCTGGATGCAGGGCATTCCAAACACACTCACCTGAACTTTGAAAAAAATTAGTCTTTTACCTAAGATCAAACACTCTCTGGTGTAATATGACTAGCTGTGTGATGAAATGATGACCCACATGCCTCGCTGTGCTCATATCTTCCCTAGCACAGCAGATACCAGCAGGAGGTACTGGTAGCATGTGCAGGGCTGTGAGATTCACCTGCAGAACAGAGGAGCCTAGACCTCAATTTAGGCTCATATACACAATACTCACACATATAACAGCAACTGAGTGACCATCCATCCACCATCTGTGACATGTATCTGACTAACTAGCATCTCCCCATTAATATTCTGCAGAGAAGATTTGGTTTATTCCATCCAGACAGCACAACTGGCTCTCAGTGCTTAAACTGACTGGAACATGCTTTGTTCCTCCTGTGTTATTTGCTGGCTATGGCATTTCTAAGGACCACCACCCCTGCCACACAAATCACCTCTGTAGGCAAAGGATCAGGTACATGTCCCAGGGTCGGTACTTCAGCTCTGAAGTAACTTATTTTTTACAGCTGTCAGGTTAATACCTTTCTGCAAGATCACCTAGAGCAGGAGCAGACTCTCTCTGGAATTAGTTTCTTTAGTAGTTAGTGTCGCCTTGCATGTCACGAAACACAGGGCAAGTTTTATGCCACCGGTGTTATCATCCTGCTTTCCACCCAAGGCTCCAAATATTTTCTACCTCCAGACTAGCCATGGCACTACATCATAACACCAGTGGCTTCCAGCTCATCAGCAAAAAGAAACTGAGTGTTTTCTCAGGCCGTTATGTAAGTTCTTCCTCAATTATCTCTAAGCCTGAGATACAAGAGAACTTACAAGAGGACTTCTTAAAAGTCAGCGTAAAGTAGTTGCAGATAACATGGTTGCTGGTAGACTCTTGGCAATACGGGGAAAAGGATAACTCGAAGCCACTCAACAGTTAAAATCATTCAACTGAGCTTATGGAAAGCCTTTTAGGGACATGATACCACCCTGGACATAATGATAGGCAACAGACACCTAGATATCTCAACTGCAGCAGTTAACAGACATTTACAGAGAAGAAAAAAATAAACCCCACAATTCTCTTTCAAGCTTGCAGTATTGTTAATTGGATTCCCAGGCCTAAGGCAGACAAGAAAAAATACAGGAAAAAGAAATGGAAATGCTAGAGATTAACTAATTTTAGAATCAACCCTATGCTGTTTGCTTGTAGCTGATGAGTGACCTTTGCATTATTCCCAGCTAGCAGGAAATTCCAATCTACATTAATAAGCAGAATATTGTTCACTCTTCCAACAGTGCTTGCTTTAAAGGTTTTCTTGAACACAGAGACCTCAGACACTTTGCACTTCTTCACACTGTCTGCTCATCTCAATGCATATGAATCAGTGAAGTGGTTTGCAACAGTGGTAACCACCATGTGGCTGCTCTGTCAAAGGAAACACTCTTTATGTAGAATTTTAAATGGAAATGGAGGAGGGCTTCCTCACCCTTCACAGCTATGCTGCAACAGGCATTTCCAGATGGCCACTGCTATGAAACAGTCACTTTTCAATCAAGGATTCACCCCAAATTTTCTGAGACTATTTTAGCAATGGAGGATTTCATGGATGATTAGATGAAGACAAATGAGGTGCTATTTGTGGCAGATATACAGTTCTCATTAAACTCAATAATGGTGGTACACAGATGTGACTGGATTTCCAGATTTTAACTGCAACTTGCTGAAATAGGAAATCAAGCCTGTTTTCAGCTACAACCAAGCAATTAAGAAGGAAGCTGAAGCAGTGACAAATCACTGCCTTCAAAATATGATTGGAAAGAGGTCCTAAAGTACTTTTATAGAAACATTCTTCTGGTTTTCTTCTGTACTGCAGAAACCTGTCTGTGCTATGTACTGAAGCATTTTTCTCCTGAGTAGCAAAGTCCTGTGCCAAGTAACCGAGAGTGATGGCAATGTTCTGGCCTGTGTACTGCCTTCTCCCTGGTTTGCCCCCTGCACCCACAGCATACTGCAGCCTCTAGTGGTGGCTGCATTTCTGCACAAGGGAAAGCAGCTGCCACTGTAGGAAGTGCTGAATGAGGTTCTTTGGTACTTAAGTACAAAAGAAACACGATGAATTTAGCACAGCATCCAGCAATTCAATGGGCTTTCTAGCAGATAGCAGGGAACAGTGTCTGGATGCTGGAAAGCCTGTTCAGGTCACACATAGTTCTGGGCCTCTCAGTTCAGGAAGGATATTGAGGTGCTGCAGCGGGTCCAGAGAAGAGCAGCGAGGCTGGTGAAGGGACTCAAGCACAAGTGCCATGAGGAGAGGCTGAGGGAGCTGGGGTTGTTTGCTCTGGAGGAGGCTCAGGGGAGACCTTATCATCTTCTACAACTCCCTGAAAGGAGGTTGGAGTCAGGTGGGGGTTGGGCTCTTCTCCCAGGCAACAGCAGCAGGACAAAAGGGCACAGACTCCAGCTCTGCCAGGGGCGGGGTAGGTGGG
>NW_008680819.1:28672-57094 GCF_000695815.1 Acanthisitta chloris
AAGATGAGACTGGATGTGGCACTTAGTGCCATGGTCTAGTAATGATGGCAGGGTTGGACTTGATGATCTTTGAGGTCTCTTCCAACCTGGTTGATTCAATGATTCTATGTAGGCAACTGCGTTTCACAGACCCAGGCCCACGTTTTGGTTACATGCACAATCTCTTACCTGATTTGGGAATACTAAGCATCACCTTTCATGCCTTGGCCATCCCTCCTCCAAACATAGGCTGGTGGCTGCAAATGCCTTCTCCTACTCTCTGGCCTGCTGCACCTTTGCTAGCAAGGTGCATCCCTTCCCTCCTTCTGGCTGAGAAAGATCACAGGCTGGCTCAGGTTTGCAGGGACCTCTTGAGGTCAACTGCTCCAACTTCCCATGCAGAAACAAGGCCACCTAGAGCTGGATGGCTGGGACCATGCTGAGACAGCTTTTGAATATCCCCAGGAATGAAGGCTCTACCTGTATGGGAAACCTTTGACCACGCTCCATCAGAGAAGAGCACATTTCTCTTGCCTCCCACTACCTGAATTCATCTCCAAAGGAAGAGTAAACTGAGGCAGGCAAGCAAGTGCTTGCTCTGCTGTCCTAAAGTGGAGACCTTCCTTGCAGAGGTCACTGGTAAAAATTTCTGCAGCAGTGTTAAGCACAGAAATCCTAGCTTACCTAGGTCTCAGGCATTCAAGTCCCATAAGCATACACTCTTCCTCCTTTACAGTAAGAAGACATTTAACCAGCTAGGGAAAACAGTCAATTAAACATCTCCCTACAGGTCATAAGGATAGCTAGAAATTCTTAATTAACAAGTTAAAACTCATTTACAAAAGGCTTATTAACATTTTTAGGACCAGTATACTCAGCTTGCCAATGAGAAAATAGACTGAAGCACCACATGGGAGTCACCAGATTTTCTTTTTGTAGTCACCTCAGACCATACACAGCAAGTTTCGAAAGGAAGTATTTAATTTGCTGAAGCTGTACTTCTCTCAGGTTCTGGGTTTTGGAAACTATGACAGGGTGTTTACTGTCCAAGACAGTGATGCGAAGGTTTTGACTAATTAAAGGGTCAGTGGCTCCAACTGATCATCAAAATGAAGGCTCAATTTGTCATGTCATTCATGAGATTAATCCTCATGCCTTAACGCTGGAAGGCACTGATGAGGCACCATGAAGCTTTCCACCTTGGTGTCGTGTAGATGTTATTAGATGCTGCTTATGTAAGACAACGCAAACAGAAACAGCAGCCCAGAACTGTCCCTAACAGAGAGATGACCACACCTGCCAGAAAAACAAACTTTCTGTATGAAAGCAGTGAGGCCCTGACCCCTCTGCTTCCACCTGTGGGGCAATGCCATGCTGCCCTCCATCTGCAGACAGACTGGACTTCCATGGTGGCTTGTGCTCTGCCAACAAGCAGCACAGTGAGAACAGATGTTCTGGGAACCTGAAAATACCATGATCTGAGAAAAGGATCATGGGCAGCACAAGTTAACAAAACCAGCTGCTTCACTCTGCTGGTTTAGGAACAGTCTGATTAGCAGCTATCAGTTACTGAAAAAGAAGATCAAAAGGTTGGGGAAAAAGATAATGGAAATTCCTTCTTGTCCACAACCCACACAACATGGCTTCAAAGATAAAATGCTCCTTCTGTCCATGGATGAAACCAACTGGAAGATCCAACTCAGTTACCTTATTTTCTGCAGACACTGGCTATATGGGGCTCACCCATAGTAACAAGCAGGATCACTTCAAGCAGGAATACGGACATTTTTAGTTCCGGCACCTTCCGTGGCAGTCAGTGCAATGTCTCTCCCTCAGTCCTGAGCTCCAGCTCTGTGAGACCAGACGCACAATTATGTTTCTTAAACCTTCTATGAGCTTCAAAACTCCTGTGTTACTCAACCTATCCAGAACTCTGCCACATGGAAAACCTGTGTCCAACTTCTCTTGTGTCCCTTTCTGAAAGTCAGACAGGTGTGCATACTGGACAAATGGAAAATCGGTTTCTGGGAGAATGAACTTGCTCTGTTGGCCTCAAGCACATAATCCCATCTCCTTTCTGTTTCCCACCATCCTCAGCCAGCTCAGAACTATGCTGGCTAAGCAGGGACAGCAAGAAAGACCCCAGGAGGATGAGGGTTTACAGACTACAACAACTTACATTTCACAGCTTATCTGAACAGAATAAGTGGAGCTTCCCCTGCACTGCAGCACTACAGAGGGGAGTTCTGAAATTTAAGATAATGGGAGAAAAGTCACATCCACCAAGACCTTTCCTTCCCTGTTTGAATGAAACACGCAATTAGTGGTTAGCAAGACCACTCTTAGAGCTGCAGGCTGGTGACAGAAACAGGAGAGGGCTGAGAAAGGCATTGTGGGCTGTGCAGAGAGAACAACTTGCCTCCACAGGGACAGTGCAGTGAACTGCCTTCCCTGCAGAAGTGGTTGAGCAAATGAAGCTCAGTGTGGCAGGGCTCAATCTATCACTGTGGTGGAACAACCCTTCTCAGTTCATAACATTATCATCTCTGCTGACTATCAGCATCTGCCCCACCCCGACTTGGCTACTGCTATCACAGCCTCTCCACAGGCTGGAAATGTTTAGGACTTCCTTGTTATCCACCATACAAGAATGTGTTTGCACAAAGTTCCCTGAGCGTGAAACACGCTGAGATCATTACCCAGCACTGCTGTGAGCAGCAGATGGTTTGCACTGAATCTGGCTGGTAGGACACTAGTCATACCTATCCCTGGCCACACCAGGTGAGGGGCCTGAGGAGGGACTGCTGGCAAAGCCAAGCTGACAAGGTACCACTCACTCTCTTGTGGAACACGCACAAGTGAGCAAAGACAGGTGGCAGATGACTGTGTGCAAGGGCACAGTTACTGCACTTTGTCACAGAATATCAGGGCTGCAGAGACAAATGAACTTTTATTTTGATTTAGATTTTGAAATTAATTCATACAAGCAAAAGAAGGAACTCTGCTAATGAAAATGGAGCACAGCAGGACTTGAGCGTCTATATCATGTCATGATGTGGTAACAGCCGATTCATTTAAAGGGTCAAAAATAGCAGTGCAGGTTTGTCCGATACAGTTCTTCTTCCAAACACATCTTCCATTCAATCCGAGTCTGTGTGGGAGAGGGAGGAGCCAGCATTATTGTAGCAAAGTCTTTCACAGACCAATTTAATCTGTTGCTTAGATCTTTTTTTTTATTTTCACCTTCTGCCTGAAAGAAATCACAATCTGTCATTTAAAAAAACAAACCAAACCCAAAAAAAACACACGAGAAAAACTCCAGCCACCATTATACAGAGGAACATTGGGCTATTGGGGACAATAGGAGATGTGTCAGCAAATGAGGAACAGAGCAGCTGAAGGTCAGGGTGGAAGAAATAAGCTTACAGCCTCAAAAAGAAGATGAAAGTTAACAACATATGATGCCCTTCAGAACCATCTCATACCACACTGACTCCAAGTGCTGTGCTACCCTGTGGTCAGTTCACCCATTGTTAATATGCTTTGTACCTTACCAGTTGTTATCTGCTGGTCGTCAGAGGACAGCAATCCATAGCCAGATTTTTCTCTAAAGATCAACCCCTTCTGATTTCCTCCTAAAAAAGTAACAAGCTGTTGCCTGACCAGCCAAATTAATGGAACTTGGTTACACAAATATTTGTTTATTTTACCCTTTAACCATCCCCCCTCCAGCTTGCTGCAATATCCCTCCTAGAACATGTCAGGAAGTAGAAAGCATCGCTCAGACCAGGTGAGGGTCAGGAGTGCACAGCTCAGCTTGCAGGCAGTTGCCATGCAAACCCCACCCTGCCCGAGTTCTGTTCATCCTTCCCACTGTGGGTCACTCATTTGGGTCTCTTCTACTCTACTGCTGTTTTTCAGTGAACCTGAAATATGTCATCCTAATTATCTTTGGAAAAGAGCTTTAAAATTGGCTTGTTTCAGCCAACAAAAACATATGTCAAGGGACAATGGACAGACTCACTGTCGCATAAGCCTCTGGTCCTTCTGTAATCAACTATGTTGTGGAGGGAGGATCTGTACTTCAATCATCATCTCATGACACAACTCCGTGTTTCCATGTGCTGCTGAAAACATGTCATCGTTTTCCTGCGTGCCACAGCAACACTTACCACAGCTAAGTGGGGCAAATCAGTGGCATTCTGGGCATTTACCTGCATTTTAATCAAGCTGAGAAAATGTGTAATAGAATTTACCTCTAGAGAACTGACTGAAACACAGTGGGCTTTTGTGCAGGTGGTCTCAAAAACTGGAATAACTCAGTTAGAGGCTTTCCAGGGTCACCTTTCCTCTCTCCTTCCCCACTTCCCCATCATGGATACATCAAGACACAGGCTCTGTATTAAAGTCCTTTTCTACTCACCCAAAGCTATAAAAAATGCAAGTTTTAAATTTCTAATTAGACTCATTAGACACAGATGTACTTCTTCCAAACCCACTCAAGCATTTATAAAGGTCAGCTGACATGGTATTCTAGTCCTGCATAGAAATTAAAGCATGGCTCCACGTTTGGAAACCAACTCTAAAAATATCATTGCAGAATCCACAAATCTCAATGGCCCAGATCAAACATGCTCCACTTAAGTTCTCTAGGAACACTTTCCTGGTGAGCAGTGTGCAATGTAACCCTGTGGAAGGATCCTTTCCTACAACTAGAATTGAACTGTTGAATGCTTTTAAGGACATATTCTGGCACAGAGAGAACTGGGGCAGTGTCAGAGGCTGCATGATTTGACCTGTACAACTTTGACTATAAGTGATGCTGCATGAAGCAGGAACATGACCATACAGGTCTGGACTGAGCTGCTCTTATAGAAAGAGCATCTTCCTACCAACGCAGGTGAGAGCTCACCCAGACAGCAAACTGGAAGAACAGCACCCTAACAAGCCAGGACTACTCTTTGGTTGAAGCTCTGGGAAGCCAGTCATCCTTTCTAGTTTAGACTTCCAGCATTTTGAGCCCAATTCTTTTCCTTATTTGCTCTGTACTCTATCCACTTCAAAGTTTTTCAGTCTTATAGAGAATAAAATCCAGGAAGGCCTCACCTCCCCAGGTAAAGCAGCCTTTGAATCACAGAAGTGTTGGTAGTATTGACACAATAAAGGCCAGAGAGGTCCCTTGGAAAAGCATGCCTGCCCCATGCACAGCAGTGCCCCTTTCCCCACAGTTCCACACAGGGCGTTGTATTCTGTCTACAGTGATGCTAACAGAAGGATTTTCAGGCCCCAGGCTCACCAGAAGATCTGACCTATCCTTCCAGCACTGCAGTAAGCCAATAGTGATGAACTTTATGTCTCAAGCTATTGATGTATAATACAAAAATTGTTAGTCCATGGGAAGCTGTTTCTAAGAGGAAAGTTTATTCTCCTTTTTGTAGTGATTCCATGAACAGATATTATTCTATGTGAGAGAAAACACACCCATATTGGAACAGTTGAATCTTTAGCAATAAACTTTATGAAACAGCAAGAAGTGCAAATAAATGTTTATTAATTAGAACAACAAACTCAGACAACAGAACATGTTGAAACACAAGGCTCTATAAAGTATTACAGAACATCAGAGTAGAGACCCAGCTGTGCTGTACCAATCACAGGAGCATGAAGGCACAGGGTTAGATTGATCTGCTACACAGAACTGGTAAGGGAAAACACATCTTTGCTCCCTCCAACATATTTGCACCACTGGTTGTTTTCAATGCCTTGAACTGCAAGGCAAAGATACCAGAAGGAGTTTAAGCACTTTATACCCTTATTATCATCAGTGACTTAAAATCACCGAGCATGGAACAAAAACTTAAGTCATTAACTCACTTCCCATTTACACATTAGTTTGTATTCTGATGACTGGTCTCCATTTTTCAGACAAGGTTGACTTTAAATTTGCCACTAAATCTAGACTTATATCATATTCACTGTTTTTGCTACTGGTATCAGTGTGAAAACAAAAGTAACCACATATCACTATGTTCATCCAGATTCTGGTATCATAATAAATGAATCTGCATCTCCCCTCAAATTCCTATCCTTCTGCTGAAGCTACATAATGGAAGTTGGAGGCCAAGTGCACAAATTCAACTTCTAAAATGCAACGAGGAGCCTTAAAAGCACTACCATGTCTAAGATTATGAATGTATTGAAGCAATGTGCTGCAAGATTGATCAAACTTCTGACGACAAATCAACAAGATTTCAGAACAAACAGGTTGATAAAAAAGCTTTTTTTCCCTTTTCCTAACTCTTGATTGATTTCTCAACTGTGAAATTATCATTACCTGAAAATCTTCCTCATGATCCTGAGGAGACCAAAGAAGCTGTGGCTTTTCATGTCAAACTGGGGCTCCGAGTGTTCACATAAAGACTTGCCCAGTTTGCTAGTTGGACATGTTGATATCTCTTGTTCTTTTGAACATTTTATTTATACAGGAGCAAGTTTCTTTCACACAGGTTGATTCTGAAACAAATATTTGTCTTGAATATTTAAAATAGCTGATTACACATTTAAAATCAAACTCAATTATGTCAGCCAGTGAATTGCCTGGCAAGACAGACATCACTGAGTTGATACTGCAGCAATGAGCAATAGTATCATAATCCAAATCTCTCCAGAAAAGCACTGTTTCTGTACGTCTCTCTAATTTCACTTCCACTACATTCCCAGGCAATTCTTACCTCTTTCTCCTTAAAAAGTGCATGTAGTAACCACTACACTCCCTAATTTTGCAGTAATATTCCCAAAAACTTCCTTTTAACTTTGATCTAAGTGCTCTAGGATGACCCTGCTTAAGCAGGGAGGTTGGACCAGATGACCCACTGTGGTCCCTTCCAACCTGACCAATTCTGTGATAAAGGTGTTTCTCTGCCTGTCTCTTTCACACAGGAACTCTAGCAGTGGCTCCTTGAAAGAAGAAGGAAAGTTGAGGTGTCAGAGAACCGGCTGACAGCAAATCAGAAACCTCTGAAGTGTTGCTATTTGTCTCCAGGGAGCAGAAGTGTCTTGTTCAGAGTAGTACAGGACACTCACATATACCTAACCAGACGCTGCTCTCTTCCAGCAGCAAGGAGCTGCAGTACTGCTTACTCACAGAAGCAATTAAAACAATGCACAGTCTCGAGTAGTCACAGGAAAAACAACACACTCTTCTTTTGAATTCTGCTCTGCTGACACTGAGGTGTTGAGAACTGAACTGCAAAATAAGCAGGAGTCCCAAAACCAGAGTTGATAATGCTTTCAAGTGACTGAATGACTTATATGACTAGAGAGACTTGTATGACTAGAATTTCTCAAAATGTCATTTAAAATAAGGTGGCCAAACAAGCTGGAAGTTGCTGAAACTTTAAGGTATTTTTTTATGCTGCTTTTGGTTTCTGACATGCTGATTTCTACACCTGTACTGTGAAGGGGTTGGCCTAGGCTGTGCAACCCAATTTACATGGGCAGGAAAATAAGAGGGGCATAGCAGAAGGCAGAAGCCTCTCCCTCTGGAAATTCTGAAAAGGTAGGTAAATTTATGCTGACTTGTTTAGAAATAGAAGTTCATGCTGAGAGGACCACTGCAGCCATCAGCCATAGCTAAAAGCACACTCGCAATGCACACACCAAAGTGTTATTTAATATTCCCTAAAAAAGCTCACTCCATTCCACCATACTTTGGTGGCAGGTTTGTCTCTACCAAGGTTTCAGTAATTCTGACCTTGGAAAAGATTTTCCTATCAGAAACCTTGTTAGAAGTCACTGGCCTCTGACACTTCTTCATTGGTGCTATTGCTGTCTAATTACAGCCTAATTGTTGCTTTCATGGCAGAAATCCCATCCCACTGAACACCCTACAATCCTGTGGGCTCCCTCTTCTGTCTGTGACTGATGGATGGGGTGTTGCTTTGAAGTTCTCCAGGGGCTCTTCTCCCCTGCTCTACCACAGCCTGCCATAGATGTGACAGCCTGAGTCACGTCTCAAGTAGTCCCATGACCTGTGTGCTGGTACCTGCTGTCACCCCTCGACAACAGCTACACCCTGTCACACAGAAATAACCCCTTCCAAACCTGCTGGGAAACTGCAAGCCATCTCTCTGTAGCTGCTTCCCCTGCAGTCTCCTGCAGAGAAACACAAAGCTTGGTGGGTCTCAGAAAGAAAGACCTCACTGGTACACCTGGCTGTACCCCAGTATTTAAAGTAGGATCTGCCCCCAAGACATCCTGAATTAACATGGGGGAACAGCAGCAGAAGGGCTGGCAGCAAGACGACAGCTTAAGAAAGGCATCTTTAGTGACACCTTTGAAAGCAAACCTGCTGATTTGAAGAAAGGTCATGCAAAATACTGCCGTCTTAACCAAGGAAAAAGTCTCAACCAAACCCACTCCCCCAGGGCAGGAAAGCTTCAGATCTCTGCTGACCACAGTTGTAGGGATGCCTGGGAATAAAAGGGCCGCGTCATGGAGATGAGTGCCTCACAGACTGGCCAGGAAATGACACTGCACATTCAGCCCTTTGGGGCTACTTGTCCTGAGTAACAAAACCCTGCATTGCAGCTCAAAGCCAGAACCAAGTCACATCAATACTCAATGAATTGGCACCAACTTTTTACATCATTTCTTTCCACACAACCCCCTGACCCAGCAATGATCTAGCAGAGGCTTATATTTTAGCTCACACATTTACTCTATTTGCTGTTCCTGTCCTGAAACACTTTACAGAAGAAAGCTCTGTGTAGTTGCTACTTTGAACATAACCCTCCACAATCAGCTGGAGAAAAGTACACCTAAGTCTCTGTTTGCCCACTCATTCACTAACTTATTTAAAGACACAGCCAAGGCATATAAGTAATTGAAAACTCTTATCTGTTGGGTTTCACAGGGGCATTGCAGAGCTCTTCCATTGCTTCCAGTTTTAGCCAGAGCCTAGTGCACCATGGCAGCATAGGACTCACCTACAGAAATCACCAAAACTATTTGAAAAACGTTCACTGAGTAAATTTCTTTCAAGTAAAACCAGAACAGATACCAGAGGCCAATCCACACAGCTTGCTCTGTTCTGTAATGCTTTTCCAACAGCTGCAGGATGCAAAAAATCCTCCTCCCAAAACACCTGCCAGCTACTTTCTCAGGAGGGAACATGGCAGCATAGCTGGCAAACCTAGTCTGCCCCCAGTAATCACTGACTCGAGCAAACAAGAAAGTTACGTAACTCCATGCATCATTCTGCAGCACTTAGAATTTGCTTGGAAATTTAATTACAGTTTAGTTCTGTGAGTGACTGTTACGACAAATCACTTTATCTTCTCTGTTTCTTAAGCAAAGCTATTTGTGATGTGGTTTCCACACTGCCACCCCTGCAGTTACCTGCAAAACACATCCTTTTGGACACATAAAACTAAAGTCAAATAAGTGGACATCAAATAATCTCTCTCCTGACTCTGTTCACAAGTAACCTCACTGGAAGCAGTCTGAATGTGTTAGTAAATGAAGATGCATAAGGAAGAGGCAAACAACCTCTGCATGACCAGTACACACTCTTGCACAACTTAGAGTAAAGCTCTTTCAAGTTGCTAAAAAAATTTCAGTGCTCTGGCTACTCATTACTAGGTAAGTTGCTGCAGTGCACCTGAAAGACAACTCCACTTAGCTTTAAACAAGTATCTGAAGCATATTTTTGTCAAAAAAGCACAAAGCTCACTGAAGGCCAAATTACCTGACTTTTGGGATGGACCTCACAGTCCTGGAAGGCTCCATGCTACCATATCTGCACAGAGATGCTTAGCTTAACATTAATTCAGGTGTGTCTACACTATGCCAGAGGGTAGATGTGGTTACAGCACAGATGTACCCTCTGACATTCCTGAAAATGAGATCATTTCCACACACCCATTCCTTTTCCCACATGGTTCTAGCAGCCACCACCACTCCAAAAACAGCAGCTGCCTAGATCACCTCCTGTCCCATGCTGGTCAGGAGCTTCCTTCCATGAAAGAAACTTGAGAAACCCATTAGAAGAAAACAATACATGGCTCAGTGAAAGAGAGAGTTACATCCCATGCCAGTCAGCTAAGGAACACAGATAAATCATTACATTCTAAGAAAAAAAACTATGATAGATTTTTATTTCTGGTAAAGGCACATTCATATACTTGCCTATTTAAAAGTGAAAACATTCAGAACTATAGGTCCTGTATCAAGTTAGTTTGTAACATCCTGTCTGCAGGAACAAGAGGACTGGTGGCTATTCATGGCGAACAGGGGACGTGGACTGCACTTTTGCAAAAGGTTCTTTCTAGCTTATGGTGGCTGCTGACTACCATCTGACTTCTGTAAGAATAACCAGAGGGTAGAAAGACAAAACTCAATGCCACAAGATCATATTAGAGATCATCTCTGGAACACAAGTGTCTAGCTCTTGGGAGATGTAAGATACCCGACGTGGTTTCATTGTCAGAATAGGATTCATTTTTCTTTGGGTTGTTTTCATTGGAGAATTCCCACTGCTTCCAGGAGAGCTGTAAGCTGTTGATCTCCAATGGAAGTTCACATGAACAGTTTATTAATCTAGTCTTATTTCACCCTCATCTGCTTTGCTGTTTCTTAGGAAATGGCTGATAGCTCCATAGGGAGACCTGCCAGAATCTCAGAGGCACTGCTGAAGTGTGAACCCCAAACTCATTTTTTAACCTTAGATACAGGTGGGCATTGTGTGCTTCCAGTGTGTTTGCCCCGACCACCCAGGAAGCAAAGGACAGACAGACGTACGCAGAAAATCACAGTGGAAAAACCTTTTAAAAATAATCAATTGAGAACAGACATCTAAATCCCTGATCTCGTTAGCATTGCTTCAGTGTCCTCAAAGGGCTGTCAGAGCTCTCTTCATCTCTGGGAAGAAACCTTGTTTGTACCAGAAAGACAATGGAAACATTAAATATAAATTTAATATTCAGTAAGTTTACAGCATGTTGGTTGCCCATAGCAACACAAGGGCATGATTGCCAGGCTCTACTTAACTGAGACTGCAATTTTAATCAATATTAATGAGTGCACATCCAATCAGATGTTTATTCTTGACACAGAGCTGACATTTAAGTACAACTATCAAGTTCAAGAGCAATTTTTCTAACATCCAGATCCGAGAATACTTAAAGATACAGTGGTACAGCTCCACAAAATCATCCTGTTCTTAATCAATACTGCATATAGAAAATTTAAACCTTACAATCAATTATTCTAGACAACAGACCAAGTTTTTTACTGTCTGTTACCTCTTCCTCTGGGAAGCAGACGTTTCCTACCTACAGCTCTCTTGAGACACAGCAGGTCCCACAGAAGCCCAGTCTGCCACCAACAAGAGCTACAGCACATCAACAGTATGGCAGTTTCCACAATAATGAGGCATATCACCCCAAGCATGCCATGACCCTCTCTGCCACAAGTCTAGGCAGAAAGTCTCTTACGCTGACCAGAAAATTTTACTGATTTTGGCTCATCAGGAGGTTTTTGTGACACTTAGCCACCTTCTATGCATTTTGGGACAGAACTAAAACCCTGTGGTGCCAGTTCATCCCTTTTTCAATAGCTCTTTAGTAGAGACAGGTTCACAGGCTCAAACAACCTGGAGGCAAGAAGAAAGATTCTGCTTTGTTTTTACAACTCTTTCCTTCAGCAGACCATGGTGGATGGAGCCTAGGCGCAACTTTTAACTTTGACAGGGAAGAATCATTCCTCAGGGCAAGGTCACATAGGTGGAAACAACTTGCCATCCACAAACGGCCACACAGGCAAAAGGGTTAAGCAGATGACACCAGCAGGTATGGTAGTTTCAGCTGGCGGGCACAGATCAGACACACACTGCCTACACTGCAAGTCCTACATCTGGTTTTGGAGTAGACCACAATCTTTTGATTTCTTTGGACTGCTAAGTGTGTACCTGCTATGACAAAACAGCAGTTTACAGAAGGCTTTACCTTGCAAGCCCTGAAGTACTCCAGCATACCCAAACTTGTCAGAGGCCTGCAGACAGCAAAGGAACTGCCACACTGGCCTCCCCACCATCCACTGGATAATTAGCCAGATGGTAAACCTGCAACAAAGCTACCATGAGACAGACCATGTTCCTGTTCACTGAACCTTGTAATGCAGCTTAATTTCTCCAAGCTAAATACCAAGCCCTGAAAGCTGCTATATCTCTTGCCCATTTTCTAGATAACATTAGGTATCCAGAAGGGAGCTGTTTCCACTAAAAATAGGATTTGTCACATTAAGCTAGCGACACATTCTGTGAAAGCTGGGGAATATATATTTTTAAGAAAGTACTTTAATTAATACTGGATGTTCTTGCCACTGGCTGGCCTCTGTATTCAAGGGGCATTCAGCACAGTAAAGGCTACCCTGGAGTTGAGTTCTAGAGAACCTCGATTCAGTGCCATAAACAATGTGAAATCTGTAGAAATCCTTCTCCAAGTTCTGAGAAGGTGATAAGGACTTCTAAGAGCAGGTCCTCTGGACATCAGAAATTTGCTTTTACCAGCAATTTTTAACCCAGCATCCTGGGTTTGTTATCAGAAACTTTAGCACAAGAGCCTCTCAACATGCAGCATGACTTGCAGTCTGATGCTGAGGCTCATCAGTGCCCTCTCCCGTGATGTTTCCTGCCATGTATGACCACAAACTTGTCTCTGGCTATAACACTCAAGACTGTGACCATACCACTTGCTCTGGAACAAGTGACAGAAGCATGCAGCAGTGCAGCAAGGAAGCTAAGTTTACACATTTGTGTAAACAGAGTTTAAACACACACTGAGGATCTTAAAGACTGGCCACTGCACTGTATATACACAAACTGCTTTTCCTTAAACTGAAGAAGTCTGTGCACCATTACTGCCAGCCAATGCACTATGAAACCCCTTCTGTTGCACCAGAGCAATGTCATGCAATCATTTGCTTTAGATACTTGCATTGACACTGACAGCTCTAATATTTCACCCACTACAAGTACTGCTGGAAGGGAAATACCTAGTTGCCAAAGAAAGCTTGTTGCAGTACTAAAGCCAGCACATAATACCTGAGAAAAAACTGGGGTTATGCTCAGCATCTCAAGTAGGACTAACCCCACCCTTCTTACCAGAAGAAGTTAATGTACTTCAATAACTCAAAACAAAATGTAAGAATAATTTCCTCTACACTGGACACTGTAAGAACCTCGCTCTTTCCTTCACACCAATTGATAATCACAGAATTGCTAGGGTTGGAAGGGACCTCTGGAGATCATCTAGTCCAACGCCTTTGCCAAGGCAGGGTCATCCACAGCAGGTTACACAGGAACGTGTCCAGATAGTAATGCAGATTTCAAGCAAAGATGTTGCCCTTCTCATAAACCTACCAGCTGAGGTTTGGAACAAAACAAAAAGGTACACCCTTCTCCTTTATTTTTTATGTCTTGACTTCAGAGGCATGAGGGAAAGGAAAACAGAGAGAAAAGATGAAAGAAAAAGTTCCATTCAACATCAAATCATGATAGCTATTGGCAGAATTCTTTCAACACCAGAGAGCAGAGACCTCTATAATAGTAAGAGTGATAAAAGCAAGAGTTCTTCAGAATAACATAAAACAATACCAGGGCTAGGAGAGCTGGTGGAAGCACTGACACATCACAAGCTGCAAGAGGAGAGCAGAGCAAACCAGCCGTGACAGTTCACAAACATTGCTCTGCTCAGCTGGCAGCAGTCCCCTGCAATGGCTGTTACCTAAGAGACTAGCACAGTATGTTACCTTGCATACACACAGCAACTTTTCCCACAGAGTTCACCAAATAGAGCTCTTGGAGGTGTTGCCGTTTCCAGTATCCATGTACCACATGAATGTACATATAGACTCTACTTACCAATGATCGGCAATTATCTCTTAAGTTACAACTATTACAAGGCAAGACATTAATATTGATACAGATTAATTTTAATTGCACAGTCACATTTACACTATCATAGCACTCTGATAAGCACAGTACTCAATTTCAAAACAAAATCTGACTTTGACCCATCGTTTCTACAGAGTTCCCTGGGAAGAGGCCTGATGTGCCATTTCCTTTGTTGCACTTCAACAAGAGATGGTAGTACACAGAACTGTTACATTTAACCAGCACTCCTCACTCAGATCTCAAAGCAACAGGCTTGTTAATTTTCAGGAAGTGTCCAACAGACATTATTTCAGGTAACTATGCATGGTGATACTCATTTGCTCTTTACTGAATACAGCTGAAATGACAGCTAGAGGAACTGATTCATTTCCACTGGTGTGTTCCTAAAGGAAAAGGTGCATCAGCACCACACTGATGGTGCATAACTTTTCAATGCCTCTCTTTAAAGGCTGAAAACAGGACTTAGGACTTGGACAACACTTGTAATTGGCTTTACAGATTCAAACATGTTAAGCCCTGTCTTGCCTTCATACCACACTCACCATTTACCACTGCAACGGTCTCCTTCTAGCAGGACTACACCTGCATCCTCCTATCACTCCACTCTCCCTTTACATGTCCTTTAAACTCCTGAACTTCACCTGGAACACTCCCCTGTCCCAGTATCACTGTGCTCATACCATCCTACTTATGACCCTAAAAATATGTCACTTGCAGGTTTGTGTCCTCCTTTGTGGCTCTAAGGGAGATTTCTAACAGCTGTTCCATCCCCAAGGCATCAGTCACCCTGATAGTCTCCTTTGTTAGTCGCTTTTCAAGCTCTTCAACTTCCTGATGTAGAGGACAGAGACCAAACTCAGTGACAAGTAAAATGCTTCCCACCTACTTACTCAAAGATATGATGTCCTCCAGCATGTAGGTCTTTAAAATGGCTTGGTGTTTTTGTTTCTGTTTGGCTTGCATTTTTTAAGATATATATGGAGAATGATACAGATCTATATACTCAGGGATATGGAGACTTATCAAGAGTCCATTAGCTTCGTGCAACCGAAAATGATGCTGCATTTCAGCCAGGTCTGAAGACAGACCCATACCTGTGGCAGAGTACAGCAACACCAACACGTTCACTGACCTGGAGGCACACCATGGGATAAGCTCCTTAAGACTCCTTAACATGTTATTCTCTCTTTCCCCTCACCATTGGTGCCGAGATCTCAGGGATCAACCCTTCCAACCCCAGAAAACACCTCTACTCTTAATTTAGAGCTTTTTGATGTACAGTTATCACTCAGCACACCTCCCTACCCTAAATAAAGTTTTAGGTCTTGCCTGATACAAATCCAATTGAGTTTCAGAGCAGCACCACAAGTCAGGAAACATTAATTAGGCTGAAACGTTCACTGGACACATGGTGGTTTTCCAGGTGATCTACCAAAAGAGTGCAAGGTTTTACTTCATCAAGCAGTAAAACTATTTTTAAATAAACCTTAGTGGTTTATGAGCCCTTTCTCCATCCCACTTTAGAGGAATTACCAAGACACCTGTAAATACCAGCAGGCAGAAACTGGACGTATGCAGTCAGAACTCCTAAATCATACAACCATCATACAACCAGAGGATGGCTTGGCTGGGAAGGGACCTTAAAGATCATTCTAGTTCCAAACCCTGTCTCATCAGCAGGGACATCTTTCACTAGACCAGGTTGATCAGAGCCTCATTCAGCCTAGTCTTGAACAGTTCCAGGTCTGGGGCATTCAAAGCTGCTCTGGGCAACCTGTTCAGTGCCTCACCATCCTCACAGTGAAGAATCTCTTGCTAATACCTAATCTAAACCTACTCTCATTCAGTCAGAATCCATTACTTCTTGTCCCATCACTAGATGCTCTTGTAAATTAGTCCCTCTCCATCTTCCTTGCAGGCTCCCTTCAAGGACTGGAAGGCCACAATTAGGTCATCCCAAAGCCTTCTCTTCTCCAGGCTGAGCAATCCCAATTCTCTTAGCCTGTCCTTACATGTGACGTGCAACAACAATTCCTCTTTTTACAAAAACAGCGAAAACGATTTTCTGCAAGACAAAAGTTAAGTAGTTTTTTAAACATCCATCCGGTCCTTCTAGCCTTTAAGAAGTCTGTAACTTGAACTGTTGACAACATTTAAGACAGGATTAATCTGAATCCTAACCATACACAGGTTTTACCCCTTGTTAGCCACATCTCTTAGGTGTCTCCTGTCCTGTGAAGGTGGGACTGTACATCCCAACACCACTCAAGTGACCACAGCACAATCCACTCCTTCAAACAGGAGCCAATGTAAAGAGGACTTCGCTGGACCACGTACTTGCAGGACCTTACTGAAAACTAACCACATAGCTCTGGTTTACAGTGCTGTCTGTGCTCCCCACCAGAGCACAGCCTGCACCAGCTGATCCACAGTGAGACTCGAGTTCAGACAGTGTTCACTTACAATAGACTTCGATTGCAGGCAAGCATTCAAGACACTAACTGAAGGTCATGCTGACAAATACAGCAAAACTTACCTGGAAACTCAGGGAAGGACAATACCTAGCTTTTGAAAAATCTGACCCAGCAATACAAAATGGCAACTGACAACTACTGGCAGACTGCTCAAATAAAGGATGGTATTCCCACACACATAACGTTTTGAAGTTTGAGAGGATTCTGGTAGCAGTGACAGATCCATAAGGACATTAATTATTCACTGTAATACAGCATGGGTAGCACTACAAGGTGTCAGGGAAACAGCCTTGTCTTTGAGGAGCAGGCATAGATCCATCTCAAAACTACTTAGACACACCGAGGTAGTATTTCCAAAAGAGAAAGACAAATGAGGACTACTGAAATTACCAAAACACTCATTTGGAAGTGACTCCCATTAAATTTGGTATGAATTCCCAGTTAAGCTGTACCTTTTTTATATCACTAGCAAATCCGCAGAATTAAATCCCATACCCTAGTAATGACCAAAGGAGAGCAGTTCTATCTTTGCATAATAAAAAGGATGAACTGACTTGAAGCTAGAAAAATTAAAGGATTTGTCATGTTTATCAATTGAGACCACGGTCTGAAGTACAGCTTCAGACTATTTAGAGAAAGTTCTTCAGCCCCACTAAACCAAAAGAACAAGTTTTCACTATCAAGGGGATAAAAACTCCGCAAGGGTCTAATACACTTCAAAACATCAAGCTTGGAGTGGTATTAAATAGACCTGCTTCATCCCTGCCTTCTGGCTCTCTGCGTGTCAGCATGAAAACGTTATCACCACTGCAACTGACTGCTGGCAATTCCCTGTGATGTTAATGAGTTCTGGATTTATGCAAAGTTTCCTGGTAGGTGATTCCGCAATATCTACCAACCAAGATACCAGTGGAGGATACCTATGGTCAAAGCATCTAGCTTTCCGCCAGTTATTAATTAGCATAGCAAGCCAGACCTCAGTGGACATTCGAATATCTTTCAAAAATCCAAAATCAACTGGCCTGGAAAGGAGCCAACAAAAATGTTAAAGAACCTGGTTTTGTGTTCCTACATAAAAATAACTCATGATATGTTCCTGTAATTCTGATGAATCTTTCACAAAAGACAGATCAGACACAGCAGCAACAAAAATAAGTGTTTGTTCCTCAAAGCAATTAAGATTTGAAAAAGCTGCCAGGACCAATTAAGTAAATCTGTAATGACAGAATAACCTTACAGCCTTTTTACAGCATTATCCATGGTCATTCAGCATCACAGCCACCGTCAAATGGCCACAGCTTACTAAGTAAGGAGTAAAATTTCTTGCTTTTAATACAGAATGATGAAACAGATGAGAAAATGAAGTAAGCCAGCATCAAACACGCAGCTCTTATGCCAGTAAAAACACCTCGTGCCTCTCTAGACTGGTGCTAGGATATTAGCCACCAGCTCCTCAAAAACCAGCACCTCTGTATAGGCACATAGTACTCAATATTGATTCAAGGGTTAATCATCTGGACAAGCAAAGGAAAACTCTGGCAACTGTTAGAGTTGATATCATGGAATAGCAGTTTCCAGATCAGGGTTGAAGAGAGAGATGGTGTCTCGGCGAAACACACACATGATTTTCTCCATCTCATACACAGACTGAACAACCAGGGCCCCAGTCACTGAAAACAGTTGTAGTGTGCACCTAATTCATTTGTCATATTGAGCATGGCCTATGTTCCCAAACCAGGCAGCAAGCACTGCAATCTTCACACCTCTGCACGTCAAAAGAAAAGCACCTCTAGATTTAATGTGCACTGCAGTTATCCTCATGGGGCCAACTTGTTTTGCTGGGTTGATCTCCGAAGACATTCTCCCCCAAAATTCGGGGATTAACCTCTGAGAATTCAATGTTGCAAATGTAGAACCTTAGTGTCAATAAACACTCATATCTGACATTTCCCACTGCAGCACGAGGGAATTTTTTTCCTGCAGAAAGCATGAATTATAAATGCTATGTAGCTACATAATCCAAATAAAGCATTCTCCCATAACCAGATAATCTCTTTATAATAATTCTTACACACACAGCATGGATCATCTCAGCTATTTTCACAATCACTTTGCCCTAATTTTTGCAAGAAGTACAAGAAATTCTTTTTACAGTAATGATTTTGTGATACGCTTTCTATGGTACACCCACCGAAGGGTTTGGCTCTGTTGGAACGGACGAAGACAAGGAGCAGTATGACTTTTTACTCTGTCAGTGCAGCAGAGGAATTGCTAGTGTTTTGCAGAATTCTAAACTGTATCTTCAGGTGTTCCATTAGCATCCTGAAGTGGCAATTCCTGGCATCTCAGTAGAGATGTATCACAACACATTTTCAAGAGCTGGACTTGCTCTAACTCCCCTACCATACTCACTTCTCCTCAATCATAGTGCAGTGATCAAAACTGGAATCTGATCCAACTTTTGACACACATGCACAGGTTAACAGAAATGGGAACACTAGCCAGCAGTTTCTCCTTGGCTTATCAACTGCCAATAACCCAACGTGAAGTGCAGCTTTTACACGCACCAGTGGGCTAGGTGACCTCTGTCTTCAAAGCCTGTGAACATGCTGTTCCTGTAACTATTCTCAGAACTGCTACTCACTTTTTTTTTCTTATACAAAGGGAAATTAAGATGAGAGATCTAGACAGACCCACAGACCCAAAAGAGATTGGTAGGGGGAGAGATGACTGCTTAAGTCTAGCTGGACTACAGCACAATTTTGCTGTAAGACTCCTTGAAGTTTACGAATCCTAAGCTCAGGTAAAAAAAAGCTTTTCCTGCTATTTCCATATCACGCAGATCCTGTGGGAATCCTGTTACACCGTCCCATTCCCATCCTGTTCACACATCCCTCCAGTTGTCTCAAGGGATATCATGCTTGGCTTTCTCTTCCTCCACATATATTCCACAGCTAGCTGCTCCAACAAACAAGGTTCAGGTATTGTGCATTGCACTGTGCTTTCAAAATAAGTCCCCATTTGCCACCATCAGGGCTCAATGCTACAACTAAAAAGACGTTAGAGCATTTTGATGACGCAGGCTGCACTTAAATGCTAATCTATTTTGTCTCTGGAACAAAGCTGTCCCACAGAAGCATGAGTGGAAGTGTTGCTGCACAGGGGAGGCTATTATGCCATCAGAGCTGGTCCCTGCACACACACAGGAACATTGCACATTTCTCTGCACACCTCAGACCTCTACTCCAAACTACACAAGTCTGGAAGGGTGAACCTCCATTAGCTTTGTACCATCTGTGTGATTGACTTTTTCCATGCACTGACTGACAAAGCGGTGCCTGCAAAATGTCTACGAGTTGTTCAGCTGGAGAGTCTGCTCTGGCCATCACAGACAATGTATTTTTCATTTGCACCACACGCAAGTTTTAGGAAGAAAGTCATGCTCTCATACAAAGAAGAGTATTGTTTTCAGAAGCTTCAGTCACAAGATCCTGCCAGACATAAGCTTTGCAATGCCATCTCTGGCTGAGAACACTCCTATTTGTTTTTTCTCTTCAATTAACGTGCAGCCTATACAGTGCAAATCTCTTCTCCGCCTCCCATTGCTCAGGTCATTCTGCTCCAATAGCTCCTTGGATGCTCAGAAACTTTTCAATTTGTCTTTTACTACATCTCAAGTTCTGAGTATCTCCAGAGAAGGAGACTCCACAACCTCTCTGAGCATACTGTTCCAGTGCTCAGCCACCCCTACAGTATGAAGTTTTTCCTCATACCCAGATGGAAGTTCCTGTGTTCCAGTTTGTGCCCATTGCCCCATGTCCTGTCACTGGGCACCACTGAGAAGAGTCTGGCTTCATCATCTTGACACCCTCCCTGAAGATATCTGTAAACCTTGATAAGGTCCCCTCTCAATCATCTCTATTTCAGATTCAAACAAAGTCAAACCAGAACAGTTCATTGTCTGGAAACACGATTTAAGCAGTGCTAACAAAAGAGCTTAGGCAAGCATAAATGATTCTCTTCCAATTTTACAAATGTGCATCTAACCAACAAGTCCTTTAAATACTGCAATACACTGGCATTGTGCTCTTCTGCAAGGATTGCAGCACCTTCTCCCTTTAAGGGAAAAGCAGGAAGCAACAGTACCTTAAGTCTGAGAATACCATCACAGAGGTGAACACAGAAACACAAAAAATCTAAAATTAGACAACTGTGTAGAAAAGTGAAATGAAGAACTGACGAAGACACAAATATAGTCACATTTAAGGGAGCTAAATGTATTTGGTTCACCAGGAAAAAAAAGATCTTCTACTGGCCAACTGTAAGAGACCTGTTTGGAAGCAAGAAGAAGGAGAGGCCACCATCAAAGCAGGCTATCTGATCCCAGCTGAAAAGCTCTTCCAAAGCCTGTGGCAATCTTGCTAAACAGACACCACCACACCCCAAATGTACAGTGGGGTAGAGGAGGAAACAGTAATTAGATCAGCACAAGCATCTCTGATACGGATGCAAAAATCGAGACTGGTTTTCACCTAGGGCCACATATAAACAAAAACATGAAGCAAGACATAACCTAGGTAAACAGTTTGCTTGAATATGGAAGTACTAAATCATTAACCTACATTCCCACGCAATCAGAACACACAAAAGAGAAATGATCTCTAGAATATCACTACTCTGCTTGGTTTAGGTCTACAGAATTTATCAGAATGAACGCTGCAGAGCCCAAAGGATCACCTGCTCATATGAATGGATGCTGGTTCAGGAAGGACACTGAAAAGAAACTGAGAAAAAGCAGTGTCAGGCAAGCATAAGGCAAGACACCATACCACGCCCAGAGAGGAACAATCCATGTCTGGTGGTCCTGGATGCTGAAGGAAACAGAAGCTCAGCAGAAAAGCTCTGACACAGTCTGTTCTGGAAGCATGCTTTGGGAAGCCCGTGGAGAAAGCGACTGCAGGTCACTGCTGGGGTAGGTTAGTGCTACCTGCCCCAGCACTGCACACGGAGTCTAAACAATGCGCTCCGGCAGGCAGTGTTGGGTTACAGGATTCACTTGGTGGTTAGTTATTTGATACAGCCTGACCTATACAACGACTTTGTTGACAAGTTTTCTCTACTAACTGCAGACAGACAACTTGTCAACAGCTGTAACATAGCCACCGCAATGCAGTAGAACTTACCGCGCTCAGGAAGAATTTAAATACATTCCAGCAAAATAACCTGTTCGTGGGCAGAGGCTGCATCTCCACTACACAGCTTGCCAGTACAGCTGGAGTACCTACGTAACAAATACTACTCACCCTTTTCCCCTCTGTATGGGAAATAAGGTCTCATATTTAGAGAGCCAGTGCTCTTCTCAACAAAAGTAACCTGTGCTACCTTCGGCTTTACTAAAAATAACAAGCTTTTCTCAGACTACAACCAAGAGGACTCTGCAACTCACGAGCAGAAGCAGTTGGGATGCAGCCAGTATACTCTGCACATATTTAGGAGAGCATTTCATCACAAACGCATTTCCTGAAGTGACAAACCTTGCTATCCTCTGAACTGGCGATGGATGTGTCCAAAAGCTGAGCAGATTCGTCAGGAGGTACTATTCAAAATTAAGCAAATTTCCACATACAATTTCATTCACTCCAACTCAGTATCCTTAGAGACAAACCAGTGAAGCAAATGCTTGCTTTCTATTGCATACTACAAAATGGACACCAACCCACTGCACAAGAATATACTATAAAACTCAAAGAATAACGGTCAGAAAAACTACACAGGGTTGGAGCTGGACTGACAGATTTACTAGTTGCAAGTGGCTGTATCACTGTGATGCCAATTTTGTAGTGACAGATACAGAATAACCTTGGAGGAACCTTATACTCAAAATGGCACAAGGCTTCACTGAAGATTCACTGCATGTGCGAGTGTGAGGGGAAAGTGTAGACACATTTCTACAGACAGTCTGTGGAAAGTGACAACTAATTGATCTACCTAGAAGCCAAAAGACAACTACTCCAGCCAAGGTCTTAAAATGTCTGGAAAACCCAGCCATATCATCATCACTGACTGATGCCCAGTACTGCCATTAGCCAGCTCCACTCTCACTCCCTTATCCACCTATCAAACTAGTGATGGGGTCTGCTCCTTTATCAAGTTCAGTCTTCAATTTCACCAGAACAAAGATGTAACTCCAGATGGGTCACGGTCCTGTTGGTAAGCTGAGGATTTCCCTTGAATGAAGGCTTGCAGAATTGAAGGCATGCCTTGTTCTCCTCTCTCACTCTGGCATTTTGCTCATCTCATCTCTTTACGGACCTGCCACTACCTACCAGCAGGGAGAGGACACAGCTGCATCAGTAGCAGAAATTGGTGTCTGAGTAGATATTAACATCAAGCTACAGACAATGAGCCCTTGGGAATTATGGCAGACTCCCAAGAGGGCACTGTGCAGATTTAATTGTTCATAGAGTTCACTGTGCCCTTTTAAACACCTTTCTTCACTCAAGAAGAAATTTCCAAACATGACTGACAGAACTACCATAGTCAGTGCTTGTACAAAGGGGAAAAGAGACAGCACCAGCCAGAACATGCTCCTGGTGTCTCTAGCTACAGCAGCCACATCCCTCACCACTGCCATTCAGAAGCCTTTGCTCAATCATTGTTGGAGTTTCAGCCTGGCCTGGGGTGGTAATAAAAATGTCCTAGTACCTCTGCACCACAAGCCTGATATGAGACAGGGAGGTGACAGGACAGAACCCAAATGAACTAAGTATTCAGGGAGGTAATCTTTAGGCCACTGCTGCAGATGATACCACAGCACTTCAAAAAAAGCTGTATAACTAAAAGCAGCACTATCTGAAATAATTCTATTTCAGAACCCCTAGCACCACAACATTACAAACCCCATGTACTCTAAGCCTTTACAAAACATATAGCTGTGTAACCCCTGGGCTACATTACCACGAATATATACAAGAATGACATTTTCATTTTAGAAGCTTTTGCCTTCTAGAAAGATGAGGGGTTTGTGTATCTGCACTAGAGACCTAATGCTGTATTAACACAGTATTTCTAAGCCCTACAGGCATAACCTTTCTATTTTGCTTCTTAGTTACATTTGTTTTCTGTTCTAAGGCTCTTCCCCATTTTAGGGATGCATCAGAAAAAAACAAAGAGATCTTAACACACAGCACAGCCTTCTTAGGATGAGATAGGCACTATTTTCCAAAAATAAAGAACACAGATTTTATAAGCATGTTGAGCACTCATACTGTCTGCTGACTAAAACTGGTTTGTTTTTTAAAAACCAAGTATCCCGTAGGTAATTTAATATTTTTCCTTTTTTTTCATGGATTTCCCCCCTTTTCTAATGTTAAAAAAAAAAAAAAAAGAACTCTATAGAAATGCATCTTCTGTTCCTTCAAAGATTCTGAGGTCTTCACTGGCAAACATCTGCAAGGAACCAAGCCAGTCACAATGCTTCAGAATGAGATATTGGAACCACCAGCCCAATTCCTGTGAAAAGAGCTCCCACTTTTTATGTGGGCTGAAAACCAGGAAACCGAAATACTGCGTTCCTGCTGCTGTTTTCAGAAAATGAGCCAAAGCCTCAGACATTTGTGTCAAAGCTCCACTGAAGCTGCTGCACTTTGAGAGATGCATTTTCTTAGGAAAAGCTGTACTGGTGCCATGTGGGCAAAAGCACTTTTATTCTACTTCCATTTTTGTGCTAGGAACAGAAACTGCCTGCATCAATGTACAGGAGCAATGCGTGATCCAACACTCTCATCTGTCAGTTTGCCATCGCATGCCAGTCAGGGCCTGGTGCATGCTAGAGACACAGGCTCAGGAGGGGTCCATGTACCAGCAGGTTCAAAATACTGCTCCACTGCATCTTTCTCAGTACATTCCATTTTAGCAAAAATACCAAAGATTTGGCAAGAGTTTCCCTAACAATCCAAAACACAGACTTATAAATAACAGGACGAGATGCAGAGAGACCCCAGTGCTGAAGGAAAGATGAGTCTACATATAACTACAGGCTCTGACACTCTTATTTGAGAGAGAATTTTAGTTCTTTTTTCCTCTGCAGTGTCCTCACTGTGCAAGTATACCTTCATATCTCTCTCCCCTTAGTATCTACCACTGTAATGAGAACTGTCTATTAGGAAACCTTCCTGACAAAAAACATGGAGAAAACAAACCAACAGAAATCATCACAACAAACATACCACCACCAACAGACCGGGAAAAATTGTCTAGTTGGAAGTTAAGGCATCAAATACCAACCCCATCAGCCATGATAGCTACCTATCAAGTACAAGTGTCCCAGAAATAATGAATTTCAGGCCTCATCACATCCCTGCAATGCTGGCAATTGGCTTCATCTGGAAATAACTCACTACCCAGTAGCTAAGGAAGAGAGCCCTTTCTGCGAGTGCTGAAGGATCACGACACCTTGAGTTGGAGATAAATAGAATATAAACAGAACAGAGTTTCCACAGTTGAGCTTGCATTGTGTTGATAGGAATGACATGATACTAAGCATTAGGAGTAAACAAAACACCCTGTAAATTAGCTTATATTAACTTGAAGAGGCAGGCATTTTTAGGATGGAAGCCAAAAGCCACCAGTATTCAAGAATGGAAATGTAGAGTAGAACAGACAATCCCATTTTCGCTGAGGTGCCACATTTATGTACAGAATTGTACCACAATATCAAAATATGCAGAGTGACGTGTCTTTCAAAGATGTGCCATGCTGGGCCTCATCCCACCTGCAACTGGACCTTAGCCTTGCAGCAGGATGCCAATGGAGACCTTGGCTGGACAAGGCTGTCAAAGAGAAAATGTTCCCCACCCAGACACATCCGAGCCTTAATGAACTTCTGGTTCTGCAAAAAGCCATGGATATGTCAGGGTCTCTGTCCCTGCTCTGTAAATACAACAGTGGTTACTGTCAGGATGTAATTTCAGTGGACACCAGACAGTAATGTAGTATTACTCCTGACAGACAGCTGATCAATGAATAGTGCAAGTATCAGTGGCAGGTTTGGAGGCTGAGGGGCTTGAAAGGTTTCACAGTGCTTTCTAAGAATAGCTTCCCTTCAGCATTTAATAACCATAGATCAGCAGACCTGCTGATCTATGGTCAGATGGTTTCTAGGCAGATCAGCAGTGGTTATCTTGGAGTTCAGCATAAGGACATCAAAACCTAAGATGACACTTTATCTACGCAGATGAACAGACATTCCAAAGCACACATGCTGGCCAACAACACCAAGTTAAGGATTTTCAGCAAAGCCTAGCTTCACAAACCTCATTTTGGGACCCTTCTCACACTGGCCAGCACTCAGAGGGAAAAGTGCTTTCCTAGGACACCCTCCAGTCCAAACAAGATGAAAAAATATTTCATATAGTGTATGCACTTCAAATCAATCAAGAGACCTCTCCTTCTCTATTTGCTTTCAGCAGGCAATCATGTTTCAAGACATTTTATTTTATATATAGCTTCAGTGGCAGAACACAATGACTCTTAGGTCCCACCTGAAAACCAACCTTTTACTTCATTTTTTTGGATGTAGAAAAGACTGACAGTCTCATCTCTCCCTGAGCCCATACGGAACTGAAAGTTTTTACAATGGGAAGAAGAAATAATAAGTTCTGACACTCTAAGGGTTCTTTGTACTTTTGTGCTGGTTTTGACAATTATAAAGTTAACTTTCTTCACAGAAGCTACTATTGGGCTGTGTTTTGGTTTTTTACTGGTGACAGTGTGGACTATATAGAGATGCTTCAGCTACTGCTGAGCAGTGCTTATAGAGAGTCAAAGCCTTTTCTGCTTCTCACCCCATCCCCTCAGTGAGGAAGGTGGAAGGGCACAAGAGGTTGGCAGGGGACACAGAAAGGACAGCTGACCTCAACGGACCCAAGGGATACTCTGTATCATATGGTGCTATGCACAGCATATAAAGCTGGGGGAAGAAGAACGGGGGGGGACGTTTGGAGTGATGGTGCTTGTCTTCCCACTGTTAGGCGTGATGGAGCCCTCTCTACTTTCCTGGGGATGGCTTAACACCTGCCTACCCATGGGAAATACTGGATGAATTCCTTGTTTTGCTTTGCTTGTGTGCATGGCTTTAGCTTTGCTTATTAAACTGTTTTTATCTCAGCCCACAAGTTTTCTCACTTTCAACTCGTCTGATTTGATTTCCCATCCCAATGTGCGGGGGGAGTGAGTGAGCAGCTGTGAGGGGTTTAGTTGTCAACTGTGTTTAAACCACAAAAAATTTTAAAGTACAGGATGGGAAGGACAGAGACAGAACAAATGGTAACTGTAATGGAACAAAGCAACTGTATTGCCCAGAACTGTTACCCAAGCAAATTAGACCAATTAGCCCCAGACAGCCTCTGAACCGCAAGGATTCTTGCAAGCAAGCGCTCCCTACTTGCAAAATACAGACCAGGAGCTACAAAGCAGAGGAAACCAATGGAAATGCTGCACCAGACTTGTTAATGTCCCACTTCTGAGACCAATGCCAGCATTTCCGGACACATGGAAAAATCCTACACATCTGGTCACAGCATCAGCCTGCCACACACATGAGGCTTCACTATGAGCTCCACTAGCTAGGCAAGAACTGAAACCCTAAAGCAGAGGTTCGCCCTAAATTCTTTTAATGCCACTGTTAAAGCCCTTACTGAATTTGTCTTATTCTTTGATGCTGAGGAAGGGAAACAAACCTGTTTTCCAAGTGTACTATGGCTGCTGCACAGTACACCATCCTACCCCAAGACAACAGGGTTGGGCCCAACAGCCTCTTTGGATTCTGTGTGGCTCATGTCCACGTGAACACGCATGTATGTGCAAATTCCATTCTTCCACCACTACGAAGGAGTTTCTACATAATACTTAGGAGTATTTTTGTCTGCCAATAGCTTTTTCAAACTTGCTACTCTCACTACGATGCAGACAATGACATGACTAAAGAGGGCCATTCTTGTCACATCTGTTGTCTCTCCTTGATAAAAACACACACAACAAGTAGGGCATGCAACGAGCCACATCAGCTTGCATATACACTCTTCTGTCCCACCACAATGGTTAGAAGGTAAAGAACCAACCAACCAACAACCCAAAACCAAGCTAAGACTGTTTTCATAATTTGCCAACACTCCTACCATATGAGAAATGTTTTCCTTGCCACTGAGGAGTAATTTGAGTTTGTGGACCTTGTAGAACTCTTCTGTTCACAAAACAATTACAGTGCTCTCAAAGACTAGCTGCAACAAGAAACGAAGGGTTGGTACCTTGACTCAAAGCAATGTACCATCTGATAGACTGGAAATCTCAGCAGCCCTTCAGTGCTAACACGAACCTGTCAATAATCTACCTACCCCCACCTGCTGCAAAAGGAATCATAGAATCCTAGAATTCTATGTGCAAGTATTTCATTAAAGTTCTTTCCGCCTCTCCAAACACTTCATATTCCTGTCTCACACCATCGGATGCTGAGATGGAATTTTCTTACTCCAAGTGCTAAAGGGAAGCAGTCTCTCTAGCGAGTGAGCCCATTATCCAACTTTCACTTTAATGCCAAGGTGAACTGTATTTCAACAGGTCCCAAGAACACACCTTCCAGCACAGACTGAGGCAGACAGGAGTAGGGGAGGGGAACACACAAGAGAACCTCTCCCAGATGGAAAACATAAATGGACAAACTCAATTCTAGAGTCCTGTGACAGCCAGCTGGGGCACAACACACACATGAACAAGCCTGTGCATCAAAGCAAAGCAGCTACATGCTCGTAAGAAGTCTTGGACTACTTGGTGATGGTCTAACATCTCCCACCACTGAAAGCCAGTTGGCATTCCTTCAAAGCTCATTTCAGGAGCTACCAAAAGCCAAGGACCACTCTACCTGCCCACGTATGCATCCACCAAGTCCCATGAGCCTGTATGCTTTCTTCTCCGTAAAGACTCCCCAGGGTCCCATGTAGCCATGTAACCATTATGTCA
>NW_008680819.1:57140-57403 GCF_000695815.1 Acanthisitta chloris
CCTGATATGGCACAGGGAAGGGAGGGGCATCAAACCCACACAGATTGCTGGTTTTTATGTAAAGAATTCTATGTGAGCAAAGCCAGTTTGACAGAGATGTTTCTTCACAAAACACCTGGACCTTTCACACGATGAGCATCTAACTGCAGCCTAGTGTCGAGAGCGATGGCTATAAAACCAGCCTCGGGGAAGGTCCTGCAGCTCCACACTTGGCCCTGCTCGAGCAGAGAGGCTGGCGCAGATGACCCACTGTGGTCCCCTCC
>NW_008680820.1:0-27171 GCF_000695815.1 Acanthisitta chloris
TTAAGGGCGCCGTGCGATCCCGATCTGCCGGAGCGCCGCGAGAAAGTTGTTGGGGAGCTGGAAATTCTGTCGTTTGGCTGTCCGATCGCGAAGCACGGCGATACGGAGCGCTCCCGACAGCTCTGGGGTGTCTCGGGAGGTGCGAAGGAGGGCGCTGGGCAGAGCCGTCCCTCAGCAGAAAATGTGTGGCTGGATAAAGAAATCGGTGCGTTGTGGCATCACGCATATGTATCTGACATGATCAGGTATTCACGGTGATTCACGAAGTGTTATTAATAGACAAAAGAAAAGGAGTGCGTGCGTGGCTGCGGCAGGAACGGGATAATAAACTTGTGTGTTACTCATGATACTTCTGCCTTAACTTACAAAGCACTGCATTGATTTGGTTGGAACGAGAGAAAAGTTCTTTTTTCTAAAAGCGTTTAACAGTTTGAAGAACATAATTTCATTATTGCGGGGTAAGTTCGTCTTTGTTTAAGTCTAGCAACTGTAGTTTCAGCTATTGTGAGTTTGGATTTTACTAATACAGACTTCAGTGAAGGCTTTTACCAGCACACTTAGTGAAATCTTCGCTTCTAAATTAGGATCTTCTCATAGATAGGTTGATCTCTTGGTTGGGGATTGGCACGTTCAGATTCTTTAAGCGATTCATCAAAATTTACAGGTCGTTCTTTGTCCCCAGTGTCTCTGTAAAATTGAGAGTCCAGGGAACGTTTATTTGTGGTAACAATAAAGTGTCTTCAGAAGGGTATTACTTGTACATAGTGCACTATAAGTATTTTCACTAGAGATTAATAAAATGTGAATATTTAAGAGCTACTAAGTCTTTTGGGAAAGATTCTTCAAGTGTTTTAGGAGATGTGACTCGAGAAAGTTTTGTGTGACATGCAGAGTGTTAAAGTCTTTTGGGAAAGATTCTTCCAGTGTTTTAGGAGATGTGACTCGAAAGTTTTGTGTGACATGCAGAGTGTTTTTGAGAGCTACTACTTTATCAAGTTCTGGCTATTATATTAAAAAATGTTAAGTTTCTTGTTGTTGAGTTTCCTTTATTAATTAAAAAAAATAAATTGGTTTTTTCCTTCCTCTGTCTCTGTGAGGAGTGAAAGTAACAATTAAAATTAAACAACTTGTGGAGAAATCTGTCAGTAAAATGTTCCATGAGACACCAAGAGCTATTTTTGTCTGAAACTTTGAAAGGATTCAAGATCTTAATTTAGGAGAAAAATTAGGAAAAACATTTAATTTTTTCCAGAGATTTTATTTTAATAGGTGATTTTGCCCTGAAAAGTAACAGACATTGAAAATCGCACTGTCAAAAAGTCATAAAATGTCTCTGCACAGCTGAAAATGAGCTGAAGCAGTGGTGTGTAAAGTTAGGCCAGAGACGTGAAATTCAAGCTCAATTTTTTTCTTCCCCCTGCTGTGTTTTTTTCCTTTCTTGCTGGAATTGGCAGTGAGCTGAAATGTGGTGATTTCTTTAAAGATATGCTTTCAAATTGGTTTTTGTTTGATCCATAGCATTGCAACATTCATAGGTGAAATGTAAATATTTCTGCACTTCTTACCTGCAAAAAAACTTTGGCTTAGGGGGAAGGGAATTTTTGTCATGCATTATTGAATGCATGAACTGTGTTATATACAGAGAGAGTGCAAACTAACAGTCACTTTCTGCTAAGGAGTTTAATAGAGTGCGCTACATCTGGAATATAGTCCAAACACTGTTCCCAGGAAAGTTGGTGCACTCCAAAATTCCTCTTGTAATTAGTCAGAAAAAGTGTTCTGTCACTGTCCACAAGAAGATTCAGCTTGTCTAGCTGTGTATGTCATGTGTACATTTTAATAAGTTCACAGCTATGATGTTAAAATTGAAAAACAATTTTAGATGACAGATTCATGTGATTGAACAGGGAGAGTTATTTATAAAAACGTCTGCAATGCTGACAGAAGGCACGTTTAATAAATGTCTGCTTTACATTGTCTTGGAGCAAAAGTGCTGTGGAAAACTTTAGTGTTGGCTGTGATCTGAAAGTTCTGTAGTTTTACTGTTAGTGCTTATAGATGCATCTTGGCTGACTTGAGAAGTGTCTGAGAATCTTGACGGGGAGTAATATTTTCCCCCAGCAGGGATGCTGGAAATCTCAGGAGGCCTTTGCTAAGCAAGGAAGTTTACTGAGTCAAGTAGGTAATTTTTGCAATATTACTTATCAAGCAAAATGAAATTTACCGGGTCTTTTAGAAAGTGGGAGAAAGGGACTGCATGCTGTAAGTATGGTTCTTAATATTTTGATGAAGGTGTTGGAATAATACATGAGAGAACAAGACCACAGTTAACAAGAGCTGTAGGACAGTAACAGAAGGTTTATCTTAATGATAAAGCTGCTACCAACCCTTCTGTCCTTCCTCTCAGCAAGGTGCGTGGAGAGCAGGGATGGGCTCTTTGAAATGGTGTCTGATTGACAACATCTCTAAATGTATTGGTCTCTAAATGTATCTATACATATAACATCTATGTATTTGACTTGTACAACTGTTCTAGAGTGGCTAAGTCAATCTTGAAACGGATTAATTACTCCAGCACTAACATAGTTGAAGTGGTAATTTTGGTCAAGCAGTTATGTCTGCGAGGAGTAACGGTGAGGCAAACTAAAATCTTGTATAAAATGTATGCAAAACAGAGAGTTGCTTCACAGGGGAATGCTAAAAACACTGGTTGCAAGTTAGTAGACTGCTTAGGTTTGTGTTTTAGCTCTGAGTATACGCCCAAGAGTTTTGCTGAGCTAAAGATTAAGAGGAAAACAATGTACACAATTACTGAGTAGCTATTGTCTCTGTTCTCCCAGAGATCAGTTAAAGACTTTTTGATGATGCTGTGTATGTCCATTTATGGATGAGGTGAAACTAAAAATGAAATTGGCCCTATTGAGCTCCAAGCAAGAAACAGTGAAGTTTTCTAAAACATGCTGCTTTCTGTAACTGATAATAATAGGCCGTTTGATTGTCACAGTCTTTTTCTGGTTTTACGCCGAGATTTCCACTAAGATGGGTGACACTGTAGACCTGAGGTCTGGATCCTCAGTGAATGTGAGAAAAGTAGCTCCAGTGTTAGAGTCAGAATATGTATTCTGAATTAAAAGGGTAAAAGTAACACTAGTAAACTTGGGTAGAGGTAAGTCTTAAGATCAAGAAGAAAGGTATAATAATAATTTGTCAATAATATTGACAAGTGAAGCTTCTGTCAAAAAAATAGTAAAGAAGGATGGAATTTTTAAATATATAACTCATTATTTAGCCATAGGTTTGTAGAGTGATGGTAATTTTAAAAATATGGAGAGAGAAGAGGATGTCTGTTAATATCCCTGCTGTGGCCAGAAAAACCAAACAGCACCACCCCCTGACCTGTCAATTAATGTGGGTCGCTCTTATTTTGGGAATCTTTTGGCTACCTGGCTGAAACATGCATAAAGGATTTTTCACTAGTTGTGCCTCTGCTCTGTTGTGGAACTACATTTGTCTTGGAATGTTTTACAATGCATACAGTGCTTCCTATCTAGTGGTAAAATCAGTGGTACTTTTAAGGTGCGAAGGCCATTTGGAAATCTAGACGGATACTGTGCGTGTTCGGAATGCTGCGGATAAAAATAACGGTGTAATGATGTGAGTGGATCAGCACGGTGTTGTCATTTGCTTGAAAATGTGATGTAGTACTTGCAAAGCTTCTAATTGGGATATATATGATTTCATTAGCAAATGAGGTACAACTGATGCCTTACTGTGTGCAAATAAAGACTTCCTTGATGCACAATTACAGAGTACTCCAGAATTTGCTATTAGTTTTCTTTTTTATGTATGCATATGGTGCCTGCTTAAATAACGTTGTATGTGTAATTATGCAAGCAAAGTAGTACAAATTGCAGTCCACATCCTAGGCTTTCTAAGATATGAACTGAAAATAAATCTTTGCAGGAGGATATGATTTCTTTATACTTCAAAATTGTTTTTTAATCTAGAACTAGGCCTATTTCCCTTGTCAGTCTTTTGTTGTATCTGGCTTCTTTCCATTCTGTTTTTTACGTGGTTGGTTCAGTTTTTTCCTGCCATGCATTCTCTTTTCACAGCCTGCATGTTTGCTTTGAATCCCAATGCCATCAGATGTAATTTAAAGAAACAAAGTATTTGAAAGGAAGGAAACTCAAAACCTTACGACTCATATATAATTTTAATTTTTTTTTAATGTCAGCTGGTTTCCTTTCCATGTTTCTTAGCTTGAGTGGGTCTGGCTGGCTTTATAGTTTTGGTCTGTGGTTGTCTGATTTCATTTTTTAAATAATAAGATAAAAGATTAGATTTGGAATTCATTCTGCTGCTTCTGTCAGAAATTAGCTGGATATATGTTATAGATGCCTGATTTACCCGCAAAACTGTGCCATGGCAAATGGATTGAAGTCATTAAGTTATTGTCATCGCTTTTCCAGTGATACAATTTATGACCAGGACAGTGTAAATTCTGTCCTTTGTGATAACTTCTTCCAGTTTTATGTCCACTAGTTTGTGCCATGTTTCCAATGAGTATTTATTGCTAATGTGTTTAGTGCAACGCTAAATCCACTAATTATTGAAAGAAGAGATTGACATATGTTGTTTTATTCTTAAAGTAGTTTAACCATTCTGGACGTTCAGTCCATGATTGCTTTGAAACTGGGGGACATAATCAGTCCTGAGACCTTACTTACTGTTTGTAATTCTCTTCCATAGCCTAAAGCAGACATTTATTTTTTCTATTACACTGGAGGGTGGTGGAGTTTTTTGGGTTTGTGTGTAATTTTTTTGTTTGTTTGTTTTTGCTTTTTGTTTACTTGTTTGTTTTTAAAAGATAAACTGTTTCCCATTAGTTTCCTCCATTAAATCAAGCTTCTGGAAAAATAGTCTGTGTTTTTTCCCTTTATAAGCAACCTCTAATATAATATGTTGGCAGATAAATCCCCATATACATTACAGAATAGGGATGCTCTATATTAGACCCGGTTATTTTGTGAACTTTAAAATGAGAATTTGGTAAATAACCCTTATGGTTGCTTTCATCATTTGAAGCTCAGTTTTTGAGGTTTTCAGGCAAATGGCAAGTATCAGTTCAGCTTCAAAATTTGCCGGACTGTTCTGCAGTAAGTTCTGCATACGTGGAAGTGTGATGTCTTTCAAAGTTTAGGCTATTTGCCTGTGCAGGGAAAAATGTACGGAATAGCTATTGAACAGCTGAATTGTTGTGTGGCAGAGTTTTTCCTGTATGGACTGTGTGTTGCTTTTGCATGAATGGACTGAACTGAAGGACCTGTGGCTATTTTAGAGTATAAAAGGTGTGTCCGCAAAACAAGTTTGGGTGGAAGAGTCAGTGCACTTCAAATTCACATCCTACATTATTTTGCCTGTGGAGACATGCTTACAGTGTTCCCAGCAAGTGTTACTTTTTCTGCCAGTTTTATCCAGGATATCAAAAGGCAAAATTTTTAAGAGATAGAGGTGTTAGGCAACAGAGGTTAATTGGAATGTGTGTGGGAGTCATCTAACTCCTCTGGGTGTCTGTGGTGAATGAGTGTGATGAGAGAAATTCAGAGGCACAAATTTGAACAACTCCAAGGTGAAGTTCAAGTTTTCTGCATAAAACTTTACTTTCTCCCAACGAATAGCCAGACTTGGTCTGATGTGTGAAATATGGGATGGTTTTAATGGTGACTTGTAAAGAAGTAAGTTCAAAATTGGGCTTGAAACTTTTTGTTGCTGTTCTGCTGTTTGGAATTTTAAAATGTTTCGTTTCTTGGAGCCAAACAGTCTTACTTGTGTTTGCAAATATAGTTAAAATCATTTATATATGCAGATATCCAGGTGAAAAGTAAATAGTTGCATTACCTGCTGCACGGTGTTCTGCTGGTTTTGCCCAAACTGAAGTGAGATGTCAGTCATTTCCATTTAGTGCCAATTTTGGTTTAATTTTTAATATAAAATACTTGGTTATGATCTCCCTGTTCTCTCTTGCCCTTCCCTCACACAAGTGGATGAGTACTTGAACTTAATATTTTTGTTTCCAAACCAGTATTTTTCTAGAAGTGTCAAATGTTGAAATGTGCTGGCAGAAAGCAGTAATATAGGAAATGTAGAAATTTTTTTTTCTTTGAAATGGTTGCTGTTTCTCCTTACATGGTATTCAGTAATAATTTCATGTCTGTTTCTGTTTCTCTAAATCCTGAAGTAGGGTACAGAGAAAGTTTTTGGCTTTTTTTTTGAAGGGGAGAATAGCTTTGAAAGTTGCAGGCTTGCATACACAGACTGATGGAACACTCTAGTAAGGATTTATCTTTTTCTTTCAAGGTCTGTCTGAAAGCAAATTAGACTAGGTTACTTTTTGTGTTCTACTGTTGTATTTGTTTAAGGGAATGTATTGGAAATCTAATAATTTGTATTGAAATCTTATTTTCTTATTAATGAACATATCTTTTTTTATTTTTCTCTACTGAAGCGAATGAAACTGAGAAGTACCCAGCCACTGTTTCTTGATGAGCAAATGTCCTAAATGAAGGACTCCCACTAAATGAGATGATGTCGAAGTAAATCCAAAGGCAGTGTACCATTAGGAAAAAAGATGCCGTCAAACTGATGCCCTCCTTTATATCTCATAGAAAATCTGAAATAAGCTTGATCTCTAGAACAGTTCTCTTGTTAGATCTTGCTCAGGTACTTCACATTCAATCAACATATAGTTAGTGTCAAAAGCTTTTAAAATGATTATGGGATTTTGTCAAGACCAGGTGAGTTCTTTTTAAACTTTTATTACTTTTTTTTTATTATTTGCATTTCCAAAGCAGATTAATTAAAATGATTTTGGATATTAAGAATCACATACAATTCTGACTGTGTTTTCTGAAGTACTTCTGAAAGATCAGAGTTACTTACAAACTCTGAGTTGCAGAGTTTTTAACATGCTGGCAGATAGAGTAGGGGATGTTGAATACTGGCAGTTGTTTTGCTTTGAGAGTTTTCTAACCCAGAAAAATAAAAAATTCTAATTTAAGAACAGCAAGAAGAGAAATTAAGATTTCTCATGTTTTTGCAGGAAAGAAAAAAAAGCACTATTTCTTTCTCTTCAGTATCCAAGAGCTGCTCGATTCCTCACTCTTCCCTTTCTTTCCTCTTTGCCCTTGGGAGTTTCTACTATCTGCCTGGTCAGTATATAACAGTGGTAGAGACTCCTGAGAAGAATTTTGAAGTAACATAAACAACCTGTGTGAATGAACTGTTAGGGAAGAAAGGAAGAAATGAAATATTGTGGGAGGGAAACTAATATTTATATATATTTTTAGAAATCAGATGGGGAGCATGATTGAAGAAAATGTGAGTTCTGAGAGCCCTAGAGTTGATGTTTCCCTCCTGTCTTGTGTGTCAGTAACTGAACTGCTCTGACTTTACTGTGTGAGGTGAACATTTCAAATAAGAACTGGGCACATCCAGAAACTGATCTGCAGACTTAGGCATTTAGTCCTGTCACAAGGAGCTGAAAATTGAATGCTAAAGGCCATAGTTCACAGTGTCTTTAGGTGGGGCTAGAGTGGCTGGATGCTCACTTTTCTTCAGTCAAAAGCAGCAAGATATTTTCAGCCAGAGGACTTCCTCACTTCTGTCAATGACTGGCTGCAAAAATGCTCATGCTGTCAGGAGGGAAATGATAGCACAGGTGCAGAAGAAGTGGCAAGTAAAAGTGCTTCTTTTTGTAGCAATGCCAGCATAAAGTAGGGGTGACACTTGAAAGCCAAAGCTGTCTGGTCCTCCATGCAGTTTTTGTCTGGTGTTTTTGGGCAGTAATGAGGAACTGTGTTTTGAAGAGATTCATTTAACTGTTAAAAATAGACTGGAAACAATGTTTGATGAAGGAAAGTACTGAAGCACCCATATCACCGTTTCTTGATGAGTAAATGTTCTAAATGAAGGACTCCCACAAAATGAGATGATGTCAAAATAAATCCAAAGGCAGTGTACTGCTAGGAAAAAAGATGTCATCAAACTGATGCTCTCCTTCTTTATATCTCATGGAAAATTTGACGTTGTGATTGAGGCAAACCAAAGTCAGGGGTTAAATATGGAGGGAGAAAACAGATACCCCTACCAAACCTGGACCACGGGTTAGAATTCCTAATAAATGGGATAGGAACGTAACCCTAGCAACATCTAGGTGTACAATGCAGGATTGTAGCTGCTGTAAAGTACTGTATGTAATTGTTACTACTGGAGCAGAGAACAATGACAGTGAGTCTTCCAAACTGTGGCTTGCTACGATAGCATTGCTTGGGTAGGGACTGCGATCTGTTGATACATCAGTGTCTGCAGCCCTAAGTGCTGTTTCTCCTTAGCTATGTTTTTCTTTTTAATGACTTCCCGATTTTTTTAATTTCTTTTTGTTTTTATAAAATTAATGTTCACACTGAAGCTTTTCATAATGTCAGAGCACCCGTAGTCCTTCATAAAACTTGCAGCAAACATACGTAACTTAGTGACCTGTAAGCCGTGTCACATTTGGTTTATGTTTGCCATTTGCCTCAGGAGTTACTACAGAGGGTGTATGAAGAAGGATGCATCAGCCTTGTTAGCATAGGAATGCTAGAAGTCAGCCACTTAGAAGCTGTTCTGTTACAGTGCTTAGCTCAGATTCAAGGTATTGCCAATGTTATAATAATGTAATAACCACTGCAGTGGTAACTAGTTTTAGTTTGGAGAAGAACACTGCAAATAAAAATATAGCCATGACGGTTAATATGTTAATTTCATAACAGTACTACTACAAATAAGTAGTTGAATTGGATTAAGTATGCCATGAAACTGTACTCTTAGTTCCCTGATAGCTGCTCATAGAGCTGTAAGGGAAAAGGGTGTGTGTAGTTGTTTTGTTTATGATGGATATCTTGATCAAGGTAGCATCTGATGACCAGGTGAGAATTTGCCACAAAATGGTGGTTTTTATTTTTTTTTTTCTTTAAGCCTGTTTTGAAATAAGCCGGAATTCTTCCTCAGAAGATACATAAAAGTGTCTCAGTAATTCTGAGGTATCAGTTGGGAGCTATTAACTTAAAGGAGCTGCTGGGACAGTAACAAGGCCCAAACCCCATCGAGTTTGGGAAGAAATATTTGACATGGCTCATTTTTCAAGTTTCAGGAAAGTGGGTCATAGAGCAGTTGCTTATTATGAACATGTGTGCAGCTTGACTTGCTGATACCTTCTAGAATACATTTAAGTTTAAAAATTTAAAAAAAAAAAGAGTGTGGGGAAAAGAGCCCACAAAATCATAAAACAACCAGCCATTCAATGTTGAGGGTAAAGATGGAGCTCCTGATCTTAAGTATGCCAAGTGCAAAGCCAGGCTGTTGTTGCTTAAATGGCAGAAAGTAAAAGGTCTGAAAAGAGTGACACTTCAAAGGCACAAATGTTGGGCTATAAAAGAAGCAGAACGCCATTAGGATGAGAAGATAACTAATTTAATAAAACCCAGCCCTTTTATGTGTGGGGTTTTTTAAAATTTCTTTTAAACATAATGTTAAGTGTTAGACTACTTTCTTAATTTGTGTAGAGCTTTCCGATCTGGCTTTATTAACTGTGATTTCTAAAAGGTAGAACTGAAGGCTCCAACTACTGTTGACCAGAGAAGGCATCTTTCAAATGAACAGACACATGGAATAGTAGTGGAAAGGAGTGTGTGAACTAGCTAGTTGATGGAGTTGTTAAAGGAGACTAACATAGCAAATGTTTCTAGAGATTGTAAGAATTACTGATTGCACACCAAACTGAAGAGTTTGGTCTGATTAAACTCTTAAGCATTTTAATTCACAAATTATTGTTCCCTTAATAATAGGGTTGTTTTTCACATAGTACCTGTAGCTGATGGAAATACTAAGAATTTAGGATGCAGCAGTGGTTGTTTTCATCTTCTGAAGTGTTAAACTGGAATTTAAAAGGCAATAGTATCAGCTTTAAAAATGCTGTGGCCCTTGGTTTTGAAATGATAGGCCCAGTTCAGAGTTGTATTGGCTTGTAGAATAGTTTAGGCTGACAGGTACATCTAGAAGTCATCTGATCCAGTCTCTCACTCAGGTAAGGCCAACACAGAAATTGTGGTTTCCAGACCATTTAAAAAAATATTATCAAGAATGGAGATTCTAGCACCTCTCTGCTTAATACATTCCCATACTGCACTGCTCTCACTGTGAAGGATTTTCTTCCTATATTGAAATGAAATCCCTTGCTGAGTCTTGTCTGTTGTCTCTTGTACTTTCCTTTTAGCATAGGTTATCATGGCTCAGTAGAAGAGCTAGAACAGTGCTCAAATTCTGTGATTGTTGGGGTTTAGCTCTGATTTGTGTAGGAAAGCACATTGTTCAAGGAATTAAGTCTTTTATAAAGTGTTGAAATTCTCGGAGTAACTTGTCCAATTTTGATAAAGCTCAGAAACAGGAAAAAGCACTGCATGCTTTTAAGAGTCTGTTCAGGAGTTTGGGGGCCTACCTGTGGTGTTCTTAAGGAATATTGTTAAGAATAAATAGAACATGCCTTGAACCCTTAGCCTTGTACTAATAATTGGAGACAGAAAATAATCGTTGACCATTGATTTGAATATATGCAGTTGTTGTGAATGGCTGTAGCAGGATGTATGAGGCAGAACAAGATTGAACAAACATACACTAGCTTTTCATTTGTCTTGCACTGGCAACTAATGCAGACAAGTTAGAAATGGTTGCTGCTGGTGTTTTGCCACTCACTAGATCTTTTCAGAGCAATCTTTAGTTGATTTAGAGATAGTAGGAAGCCAGCTTCTTGAAAGCTACTCCGGCAGAAGTAACTGCTTTGATTGTGTGAAGTCTTATAAAGAACAAAAAACTACACAGTGTGAGTAGTATGTTTTACATGGTGTGCAAAGTGAGTGTTCTAGTCTAAGGCATATGGGTGATATGCTGTAATGGTTTGCTAGCACTGAAAGGGAGAGATTTTGCTGCTTTCCCTTGACCCTGGTTTCATGGTTTCTCTTTGCCAGTTTAGGGGTTTACTATGCCAGCATGACCAGTTGCGGTCCACTTAGGAAATTTGGCTTCTTTTGATTGCAGAAAAGATATGATTTGATGTAACTGATCAACTCAATCAAATTTATTGTATTTGCCATGTAAAATCTGCCTGAGATCCTAAAGCAGTGTAAACAGACAATGAAGAGAGGAAATGAATGTCATTTTAAGATCCTACTTCCTTTCCTAGTCCTAGTTGAGAAGTACACTAGGATGTATTTGTCATCAGCTTCCCAAAGCAAGTAGGTAAGTGAATGAGCTGCTTAGTTTTGGTTAGGTTGAAATGTTGTTCTTCAGAGTTAAATTCTGTAACTGCTAATAACTAGCAATTGGTTATATCAGGGAAGAGAAAGTGCACTGGCCTTGGACTTGACAGGTGTTCAGTGGTGGCAAAAACTTTAGGTTGTCAGTACATAAGCAACCCCACAATATTGTAGTGACAAGCTACTTTCAAAGGGATTCTACTAACTGAGATGTATTTTAGTATTGCAAATAGTAATTGCAAGTAACTAGCCGTGACAATAATAGGAGCTTAATTGTGATGAGGCTGCTCATAATTAAAATCATGCCTATTTATAGCAGCAGACCACCTGCTTTTGGTGCTACCATATTACTTGGAAGCCTTGTGGCCACCATCAGTCTGTATGGGTGTTAGGGTTGACAGTGAACAGTCTTGGATGTGGTTGTTACCATTACTCTAAATTCTGCTTGCCAGCTAGGGGTTTTCTGCTAACTTGAGAAGGAGGAAGAGGAAGTGTTTATTGGACATTTGCTTTCATACACAGACATTGCCCCTCAGTTTGGGGTTGCCATTGGTACACCTGAGGCTGTTGATGGTTCTTCTCGTTAGATCAAATTTGTTAAAGTTAATAGCTTTGTCTTTGACAATAGCTTGTATAACAGTTTCCATCTCTTGAGCAATCAAGAACATTCTTGCAGAACATGTAATCTTGTTAGGGACAATCATGAGTGTTTTGTTAACCTACATCATGCACAACCATGGGAGCCTGTCAGAGTGAGGAAGAACAGATGAGCTGTTTGGAGTTACCTGCTTAGATCAGTTCATGAAATGATCCTTTTCTTTCAGGTACTTGCAAACGGGGCCCAGTAGAGGTTGTGCTTTTGTAGGCCAGTACAAGCTGGTTGGCATTTATCTGCCCAAATAGTGGCAGAGCTTGCATGGGTGGCTTAGTAAATGTTTCCTGTTTCTGGTTTTTAAGAAAAAATTTTCTGTGCTGGTAAAACTGAGTGTCAGAGGGGTGGCATGGCTTGACAAACACTTCAGTTGAAGCTTAAGCTGCTGCCCTCTCCAGTTTCAGTTCTTTGCCTGTTGTTTTTGCCCCAGTGTTGTCAACCTGCCCCTTATGTGGATTCAAAAATTCATGGCTTTAACAAACTTTGTGACTACTGAACACACCAACTTGTGGAGCTGATTTGTTAAAAAAATTGTATTTAAAACCCAAGCATGTTCATTTTCTGTGCTGTTCAGACAGGTTTTTTTTCCTGACCTAGTTTGATTACAGAATCATAAGCACTTAAGCTCTCACAGTGGAGAAAGCTGAGTAGAAGTGGAAATGAGTGGCCACTGATGCAGTGGACAGATGATGTCTTTTCCAGGTAAAACTGACCCCAAATAGCATTTGAGGAAGGTAGTTGAAGTAGTGGTACTATTTGATGTAAACTGTCTCTTGAAATTTAAACTGCCTTTAATCATACATGATTCAACATATGGAATAAAACCATGATGTAAATTTTAAAACATATATAAGTATTTTCATGTGTTTCTTGTTTAAAAATAGATTGAACTGCACTACAAACTTAAAATACTATATTTCTATAATATAGTAAAAAACACACTGCAGTTTGCTTCCATCTATTTCTCTGTAAAAGATTCAATGTGCTGTAGTTGCTTTTGTAATAAAATATTATTAATAAACTGTTAATCTTTCCTATGTTGTTGTATTTCAGAGATAGAGATTTTTGTTAGTTTGTCTGGTTTGGTATCTGAAATACCCAAGCTGACAGAGATTATTTTTCTTCCCATGGAAATGAGAATGTGTTATTTTTCATAAATAAGTTTGAAAGAAAGCCATGTTTTGTTTTGCCTTGCTTTAGAAAATCCAGAAAGCAGAGTAGCAACTACAAAACTTCTAGATGTAACTTTTTGTGTGTTCACTAGTAGCACAGGTAAAAAGCCCTTTGAGGCTCTGTGAGTGTCATTCTTCCCCTGACACCTACAGCTTCTATAACTTAGTGTGGAAATAGCAGCTCTGAAATCACAGCAGTGAACATTTTTTGTTACCTAGTCCAATAGAATGATATTGTTTCCTGACCATATTTTTGGGTTTTATTTTTTCATGAATCTCTTTGTGCTGGTAACAAAAGTATGGTATAAATGAGGGAGACAGATCTGGAAGATTACAGCATTAATTTATAATTAACTTTCAAGTTACTTATTTTTGAAGTCTGGCAATATGTATATGTTTTATTGATAGTTTATTTTCAGGTGCTTGATAATTGTTATAAGAGTCTGCTGGAAACTGCTTACTCTAAAAAGATTTAGGATAGGTTCACAGAGAGGATTGACTTGTGCATTTTGGGTGCATGAAGAAAAATACTAAAAGCAAATTTCCAGGAGTTTCTAAGCAGTATAGTTTAGTTCAAAATACCTGAAAAATAGTTTGCTGCAATTGAACAATCATTTAGGTGTATTATGCTGTGTAAAATCTGTAACAGAAAACATTATTTGAGTTTTTTATGAGGTGATTTGGGGAAGTTCTAAACTTCAGGTCTAAACTTAATGCACTGGTTTTTGATGCTTGGAATGTATTCTGTCTTGTGGGATTTTTTTATATTTCTTTTTTTTGTTTTGTTTTCTAGCAAGTATTGATTTTTTTGCCGGTTTATGAAAAAATCTTGTTAATCCCTTCTGTTGCTAAAATTCTGCTTACTGAGTTGAACATGAAAGTTGTCCAAAAATTCTTCTGCCCAAGTGAAATTTTTTTTAGTTTGTGAAAAAATGTAGAAGGGTGTGGTTGGGTGTTTTTTGTTTGTTTTTTTCTTTTGTTTTTGTGTTTTGTCGTCTTTGATTTGCTTTTTTTTTTATCTGTAAGTTTTGTAGATGCTTGAAGGAGTTCAGTCTTGGCTTCAGATAGGGTTTATTATATAATAATTTCTCCATTAGTTAGGTTGCATAAGCTCAGGCTGTAAGACCTATATGCTGTCTGGATCTGATAACAGCTTAGAGCTGAAGAGCATGCCTCCCACTCCAGAGCAAACTACTGTATAAAACCAGTGCCTGTTTGTGCTCTAATTGCCTGCACTGGTTTTTCATTACTGTTGGTCTGATTTTCTATCAAATTCTTCCTGCTTTGTAGTTGTGCACAGGAAGCCACAGCTGTGGACAGGATCACCAAACTGATCTGTGTTTCAGAAAACAATCACAAAAATAAGCTTTCATTTATTTTTGGTCAGATTAATCCAGTTTATGGGCAGTACTGTGGTGAGAATGAAGAGCTGGGAAGGGTGTGAGGATTGTAAGATGCCATTGCTGCTGAGCAGCAAATGTGAAAGCACTTGGCTTTATGGGGGGTACAACTAGTACTTCTTCCCTACTTGCCCGTGCCCTGTCTGAATTGTTTTATTCCTTCATTACTCTTCCATTAATCTAGGCAACAGAAAAACATGATTACTTATTTTATTGTTCTGTTTGCATCAGACTGCATATGCAGTTTCTCTGTTGGGTTTTATATTCTCCTCCATTCTCCCTGTCCCCTTATTCCCCACATTGAAACTATTGGTTAAGGGTGCTTTTAAGTGCAGTATTGTATCAGTGTATACACATATTTAAAATAGGTAAATGACTTATTGAGTATAGATTAATTTAAAAAAAAAAGGGATAAATGATACTGTACAGAATCTGTTTTGATGCATAAATATCGCCAAACAGGAATCCTGAGTAGAGGGAAGATCATGTAATATTTCTACAGTTTAAAAATGTTGTGTAATATTAAGCACAATTACAAACTAGCAGCATTCTTTCAAAAGGGCAGACTCCCTGATTTGTTCTCCCCATGTTTTGCAGTTGAAAATTTTCATTAATTTTTTTTTTCTGTTTTTCCTGAAATTTGGCGTGGTAGCCAGAGGAGCTTAAATATAGTTTTTGACAGCCGTAGAGCTGTTTGAGTAGACTGCCTGATTTAGAGAATTATCTGTGTGCTTGTCTGTCACTGATGGATATTGCCAAAATGATCAAAGAAAAATTGGACTTTGTCTTTAAATAAGGCTATTTCTGTGTTCTCTAGGCACAACAGGAACAATTTGAGCCGAAATTTTTCTATACTTGATCATCTTTTGTTGTGAATTCTAGGTGTACTGTACACAGTTTGTCTGCTGAAAGTAACTATTGGCTGATTTAAGCCTATAGGCATAAATTTTACTTAAACCTTCTGTAAAGAATGTGGATTTTTGTATAGAATTATGTAATGCTCAGCAGGCTTAATTTAAAACACAAATGTGTATGCTCTAGGACACTGCCATTTGTTGTTTTCCATTTCCAGCTATGCAAGCATGGGTAGAAACTGAAAAGAATAGCAAAGTATTTGTTTTTATTTTCTTGTAGGTTTTGGGGTGGGTTTTTTTTTAAATCAGTGTTTAGGTGGCTTTGTTATGTCTCATTCCTAATACTAGAGTTTAACCTTCTTATTGGTAAAAAAGAGGAGTAAGTTCTGTTATTTTTCTTGTATTTGATGGTGGTCTGTTTGGAATTACGTTGGTCCTCTTGGTGTTTTAATTCTCCCACCTTCAGTGCTATCAACTTAGCTACGCTGTGCGTGGGTATGGTCTATAGCTCAGGGAATTAGGTAGCTGTAGTAGGACAAGTAATGGAAAAATACAGATGACATGAGAGTTGGTGAGCAGAGTGCAGCGATGTTGAGCTGCGTGTATGGCACAGGCAGCATGGGGTCGCTTCACTTCTGCAGTGCTGTGCTCTGGGAGGGCTGCGTGGGTTAAGTGCAGCTTTGGACACAAGGTATGAAGCCTTTGTTTAAGTGTGGCTTCTCCTGCATCTCTTTTTTGCTGTGGCATCTGGGTGACCGCCCAGTGTGGAATGAGACAGTCCATCAGTCTGTGACTTGACACTGGAATCACTTGGGATGTCTCACCACACTTCCCAGTGCGTCCTCTTCTGCAAAGAGGGTGCGAGGAGTTATGGCAAGGTTTCCCTCCTTAGGGTGATGGCAAGTGAAATCTGTCGAGGTTAGCTCAGGTTCTGCATGGAAGTCATTCTGCACTGTGGGAGATGAGCTTTCTGTAGAAACAATTTAGAGTTACGCTTGCTTTCTTTGTATCTGTGTTGGAGATACCACAATCTGCTCATAAATAACTGAGTTGGTTGCTACATAGTTCCTTTATTTTGGTTTAAACTTTTCAGGACTGGGATATTTGGCAATTAGGAGGTTTCTGTGGACCCTTTGTATCAAAAGGATGAAAAAATGGGAAAGAATAAGATTTAAAAACAATAGAAACAGCTAGCAGGATTCAGAAGGGGAAATGGGGACAGAGAAGAGGGACATGGCCTGGAGGCTCTCGGAATCAGACCGTTGCACTAAGACAATCCAGTATCATGTATTATTTATTGAATGGAAACTGTTTAACATTGTGCTGTCTTAAGACAGGCTTAACTATTCTTTGACAGATGGGATTTAGCTTGTGCCACTTCTGCTACTGTAGAGAATATTCTGAAACTTTTCATGTGAAGCTGACTGGTCCTGGCAAGTTGATCTTAACATTCACTAGCTTCTCTCCTCTGCAGTCATAGCTGTGACTCCCATACAGCATGATTTAAGAAAAATGTACAGGGTGTTTTCTTGTCTAGCAAAGTGAAAGCTGTGTAGTTTGTTACAGGCCAGAGTAATTTCACTATTTCCACTGTTCACATTTGTAAGGAAATGATTTGGGGAAGGTTTTTTCTACACACAGGTACTAGTGCAAGTGGACCAACAGTAGGCTTGAGACAGCATCTACAATCCTGAATTTGCCCGAGACTGAGTTTGTATTGCTGTCTCCCTGAAGTCTTTCAATTTTCCAGGTTGCTTTTGCTTTCAGGGATGGAGGTACTGTCCACCACCCTTCTTTGAGTTCATCATGCTGTCTCATTTTTTGCTCCCCCCAAATTGGCTGTTCTTGCCCGTGAAACTTCTTATCCTCGGTTTCTCAGGTTTAGATTCTTAAATGTATAGTTTTGGGAACAACCTTTGAGTTGACATTAGAAATTGTTAGTGTCATTTATCTCTAGTCCTAATGTGCAGATGATGGATCAGTTGCACTGTGAGAATTAACTCTCTCCACTATGAATACTCTTTTCTTGCCCTGCCTCTGCCTTGAGGTCTTTTTTTTTTGTTCTATACTTCTGAGATTTGGGACAGAGAAACAATTGCCTCTTACCACAGTACATATGTCAGCAACACTGTAATTCTACTTTGATGTTCAACTGCCCAGAAACACACAAACACGGTTCACTAGGTTTGAAAAACTGCTGCTCAGAGTTCATTAATATATTAATTTTGAAAATCCTTGAGAGTTTTTTTACAAACATGCATCCAGGGCACTTCTTTTTTTCTTAGCTATAATTTTTCAATAACCTAACTGCATATACTTCTTTCACTCAATGGTTTTTCTCTTAATACAGACTTGCCATTTAAGAGACAGTTTCTATTTTGTTTATTTATATTTGACCTAATGTATGATCCATATCCCACTGACTGTTGCACATTAACTTTATTGTGTTATCTAGAAGAACTTTTTTTTTTTGCTATAACTTGACATAGGCAACTGTGCATTTTTTTTCCTTCATTTTCTATGATTTCTGGTTTGGTGCCTTGACATTATGTTGTTGTCTATGTTGTGCCCCAGGTAGCAGCTTGAAACTAGTGCAGGAGGGGAGAGTTCTTGTAAGTCACATTTGTTTTCAGATGAATGACCTGAGTGTGCATGTCATGCTGTTTTAAAAGGAAGTATTTATGTTCTTGTGAAGTATTATTGTTTTACTATTTCAATACTACAGGTAACAATGATGTTCATTACTGAAAAATTGACTAGATTGGATTTTTTTATTTGATGGAGATGTATTTCTCACAGGTTTTAAATTGTTGTTTTGGGGGTGGTCTGAAACACAACCTCCCTAAGTTGTATGAAAGAAAGATTTAAATCCTGTTGGGTTTTGTCTTTTTGTTTTATTGTTGCTTTTAATCCAATTATATATAATTTCCATTTAGATCTGCTTTTGATGAGCAAGGCTTATCTGGCAATTTAATTTCAGTTAAAAAAAGCTTTTTTTAAGCCTGAGTCACTTGTTATTCTCCAGGAAACTAGAACAAGAAGGGCTGTGGTTGATGCAATATTAAAGTAAAAGTAATCTCTGTTTTGGTTTTATGGACTATGCTACTTTGGTATTGTCAGCTGAGCTTTCATTTATCTTTTGAAATCATTGGTATTTCTTCCATGTTTTTTGACTGAGTCATATCTGAAGTAATTTTGATGTTCAGTATTGCTTACAAATTGAGATTCAGTTATTTAATGGCATTTATTCCATGTCCAGGCTATTTCCAGTTGAGGGGATGTTTTCCCATATTTTTGCTCTGCTTAGTTTAGCAGACAACACAATGCATTTTCTGTACTTCATAATGCATTTATGTGGTTCTCTAATCAATATCATAGTGTGCTTGGAATCACTGATTGTCTTGACTGTGCTCTAACATGAATGGTCCAGGATTACTTTTTGAAAGTATTATTTTTTATCTTTTACAACCACTGGTGGTTGCAGCACCATGTAATACAGGTGAATTCTACTTGCTGTTTTGTGCATGGAAGCAGAGCAATTGTGCTGCTTTGCTCTAGATTTACCTCTCCATGCTGTTTCTCTGTCTTCCCCTTCTGTCTAGTCAGGTGCTTTGGGCATTATGTGGTACTTATTTGCATTCTGTGTCTTTTCCTCTAAGGATGCCTCTCATGATTTGTGTTGGCAATTCTGCCATTTGTTTGTAGATTAATTTTCTTTCTAAATTTAAAACCCCAAGTTTTTTCTTACAAAGTATGATTATTAAGTCTTGCATGAAAATGGGTGTCAGGCTCTTACAGACTTATTATCTTTTGTTCAGCATAAATGAAGGTGTAGTCTTGAGAATAAACAGGTTCTGTATTGATTCTCTCTTCTCCCTCATCATCATCATCATCAAGTCTGATAAAACTCAAATCTGACCTGTACAGAACTGCTGAAAATAGAGCAGCAGCCTTGCAATAATTTTGGATAAAGCTGTACTTATGACTGTCAGGGGAACTATGGTGTTGGGCAGTGATGGTAGCACTGGCTGTTTGACTTGAGCCTGAAGATGACACCTCTATTTATGTTATGCTGCCTTGATAATTAGAAAGGCTGGAATTGTTTCTACTCAAATTGATTGTGCTTATTTGGGAATGTATTAACCTTGGGCAACTGAATGTTTCAGCCTTTTGGCCCATGATGGCTATTGTGAATGGTATTTTGAGCTGCTTAGTGAAGTACTGTTGGTTGTTACTGTGCAAGTCTTGAGAGGAAGCCAGTCCTTTATGTAGTGGTTTTGTTTCAGGATGCTGTCAAAATAGTCGTTGTCAGCATAGTCACAGCATACGGTCCTTGATTTTGAAAAATAGTGAGCAGATTGGCATATTCTAGCAATGCAGTTGGATTGTAATGTAAAAATACAGCTTCATCCCCAACAGTCTTGTAAGGTAAAAATAAAGCACTTGGCACTAGGAGGGTGATCAGTAAAAGTGGAATCAGTGGACAATTTGGGGTGTTATAGAATACTTCAGAGAAAAGCAAAGTCTCTTATTCTGGCTGTTTCAGAACTCTGAATTTCTAGAATTCTTTCACACTTGAGTGGCTGGGCAGGAGGACTATACTTGGGGTACCTCTTGCACATGAGCTCAGCTCCAGAAGCCTAGTGTAGGAGTTGGTGTCTTAGTGAAGAGGAACACTCCTGTAAGGAGGGAAAGGTTTGTCTGTTGAGCGCATAGCTCTACAGAAGTTTGTTTACAATACTGCTTGCAAGGATTCCAGAGTGTATCTTTGCAGTGGGAATCTTGTTCCTCTTTAGTCCTTTAAATCCATTAGGTTCCTTTTTGTTATAGAGGCATAGTGCTTTTGTATAGAGGTATAGTGCTTAAAGCAAATGTGAAGCATCCTACTAATTTGTAATTCAAATTACTGTTTTCTGGTGTCTTTCACTTAAATAGGTTTTCTGGGTTTTTTTGGTTGGATTGGGATGGTATTGCAAATGTCTGATTGAAAGGAATTAAAGGAATTAGATATGAAAGGTATTAAAGGAATGGCTCCATCCTACCTAACTTCATTCCAGCTTCTGTGAGAGTGGCATCAGATGTGGTAATATTAACATGACGTTGTCTCTTGTAGGATAATCATGGGTCAAACCGGAAAAAAGTCTGAGAAGGGACCAATTTGTTGGAGAAAACGAGTAAAATCAGAATATATGAGACTGAGGCAGCTCAAGAGGTTCCGACGTGCAGATGAAGTAAAGGTACATTATCTTGTGGCTCTGTTCCTTATAAAATTGTACAAATATTGTTTTTCTTCTGAAGTATGAGGTGTCCTGCAGTTAAAACCTGCTGTAACAATTTCACTGAATGCTTATTAACCTCCTGAAAACTTAACTCTATGATCTTATAAACAGGTATGATACATTTATATAGGATTGGATCAAGCATGTTAAGTATCTGAAGAGATTATGAAGAGCAAGTATGGCAACTTCTTTAGCACATACTCTTCCAAATTCCTTTTAGAATTTAGTTCCGTGCTAAACCTCTGAGCCTCTAAATGTGAGAAAAGGGTTTGAGTCAAAGAAAGGGATAATGAACTATTTTGAGCCTCACTGACATTTAAACAAAATTTGTATGTTTGAGTTTTGAGCACTTTTTTTTAACCTGTCTGGCTTTGTTTATTTTTCTAGTAAATGTTATAATGCCTTAAGTTGCTAGCAGGTGAATTTAGAGCCTTTGATATATTTGTAATGTTGTGATTAATTTTTAGAGTATGTTTAATTCTAATCGTCAGAAGATACTGGAAAGAACTGAAATCTTAAATCAAGAATGGAAACAACGTAGGATACAGCCTGTTCACATCATGACTTCTGTGAGCTCATTGCGCGGGACCAGGGAGGTTGGTTAACATGTGTTGTGGTAATTCCACTTACAAGGTTGTTAGCACGTTTTGATTTTATTACTGGAAAGTTGGCTGTTTATTTTTTTTTCCCCAGCATGATATGACTTGGCAGCTCAATATTTTTTTGTAGGAGTCTCTTAAAGAATTTATTTATTATTTACTTTGATCATACGACTTGTGGAAAGCAATAAATCTGTAGCTGGCTACCTAGCTTTGAATGACACACAAAAGTGAAACTTCTGTATTTCTGATAATACTTGGATCATACATCAGCATCCTTTAATCAAAGTGTTTTGCCTCCGTTATATTGGGAGTTTACTCTTGCTTCTATTGAAGTTGACTTCCAGATGTACAAATGAGTGGTTAATTTGGCTCTTACTGAGTGAAAGAGCATGAAAGCTGTGAACATATCCACTTGGCAAAGTCTTCTTTATAGTCAGTCTAAAGTCATTTAACCACAGAGGCCCTAAAAGGGGTGAGTTAGGTTGATGAACCCTTGTGTTGCACAAGCAGATTGGATGCTAAATTTGTGAAAAGCACTTCCATAACTGCAGTGAAATTTGTGCACCTAAACTGGGTTTGACAGAGTCACAGAATGGGCAAGGTTGGAAGGGACCACTGGAGGTAATCTGTTTTAACTTCCCTGCTCAAGCAGGGTCATCCTAGAGCAAGTTACTCAGGATTGTGTCCTGCATCATGTTGGTAGCTTGAACAGTGGTTTAAACCCACTCCAACTTTTTGTATTCAGCCCAGGTGAATTTATTTTCTTCCTCAGTTGCACTTGGGGCACTTCTTCAAACTTTTATCTGAAAAGATAACTCTTTTCAGTAGGATTGGAATAAAAAGAATTTACTGTGAATAGGTTAAAAAACCCAAGCCAAAGCACTTTATCTTCAAGGAAGTTTGCAGATTTTCCTTTTCCTAAAATTTTAGCAGAGAATTGAGGGACGGAAGTGTGTCACAGAGCTGCTTTTGTGTGCATGCATGTTCAGTTGCAAGCAGGCAAGGACCTCTGAGTGTTCTCTTTTAAATGTTCTTGAATATGCAATTATTCATGTACAGCTCTATACCTATTATTTGGCACCGTAGGATCAGGATTTCTGCTAATAATTGACACAGGTGCACATCTAATTTTCACTTTTTTTTTTTATTGGTGAAAGAGCATTCCTCACCATTACTCTTTCTTTCTTATCATTTTTTAAACCTTGGTGTTTACTATTCTTTGTGTTAATTTCCTGCCTGTATTGGTAGAGCACACTAATTACTGCATTCAAATCCAGTCTCTGTCTCATGAATCAGAACTCTAATGCTTGATTTAAGATTGCAATAATTTATAGTGAGAGAAATGAGACAAAGAAATGGTGAGGACTTGAAAAGGTTACTTTAAAATCTTTGTGTCTTAATATGTTGAATTTCTTCAGGATTGCATAAGACACTGGCTAGAAATTCAGTGACTTGATGGAGGGAATCTGTGAGAGCCTTCTCATGTGTTTGATGGAGGCTGCAGGGCATCACTGATGACTTAAATTTTCTCCAATGACTTGTCCAGTCAGCATCAACCAGGGACCATAACATGTTCTGTGCTAGCCTATTAAACATTAAGCTGAGTTCCATACCAAAGCAACAGAGCAACATAGCTGAGACTTAGTCCCAAACACTTTGAGTAATTTTGGCATAGCTCACTTGTCAACCTGAGACTTTTAGTTCCAAAGATAAAAGTAATTAGCTTTTCAACTTTTGTATTTTTCTTTAAAAATACATGAAAAATGTGCTAGATGACTGCTAGCTAGAAAATTAAACATTAACCTGAAATGGGAATAAGGCAGTAGTGTAGGACAGTGTCTTGAATATTAATATACACAGCAGAAATCTAATTTAATTTACTGCAGATTAAAAAGAAAAGAAATAAATCTGGCTTCTGTCATTCTACTGGGTACTGTCTCTGTATACTGTTTGTTACATTACTTTGTGTATTTCTTTAGAAATGTGAAGCTCTGTTCATCTTTCCCTTCTGGAAAGGAGAAAGATCTTTTGTCTCCACTTCCTTTTTTCCTTTCAGGTAGCTATGATAGCTGTTCTAAACTTTGTTTTACCTACCTCCAAATTCTCTTTGTTGTACTTCCCTTAGCTTTGTATGTTCCTGTCTGCTTTTGTTTGTAACTTTTTTTTCAGAGTTCTTCATACTGCTGTCCAAGTATTTGAGAGAGCTTGATCTGTGTCTGTGAACTGTTGATTAGATGCAAGAATAACCTAGTTGTTGTTTGTATTTCTATGGGTTGTTTATCCTTTGGAGTCTACATAAATCTCTGAATCTCCAAAACAAAAGTCTTTTAGCTGAAAAAACTCATTGACATGTCCAGAGTTGCATATTAAGAGTTAATTTTCATTTTTCCTTTGTAAGCAGTGAACATAATCAAAGGCTTGAGGACAGGCTAAAGATAAACAGACAAGAATGGGGAAACAGAGCAGGAATTAAAAAGACATATGGAGCTTTTATTTACATAAGGTGTCTTGCTGGCATTAGAGTAAAATTTTATTTATTTTTATAACATAAATAATGGATGATTTCCACAGTGTATTGATCTGAAGCCAGGAGAGTTCAGTTGCCTCTCAGATGGCTTGAGTAAATATACTAACATCAGTGTAGCAGCAACAGGTACTAAATCTGTTTTGAGAAACCAAACATAATTTGTATCATAGGTTGAATAGTCTGAGTAAAATACTATCATAGCCACTTACTATTAAGTGGAAAACCCACACGTTATGGTATGTTAGCAAAGGTATTGGCATAGAAATAATTCTGGTGTTTTTTTCCTGCTAAAACTATTTTTACTTATATATCCTAAAAAATAGTGCATTTTTCAAAGGCTAACCTTTAGCAACTCTCTGAATTTTGTACATTGTAAAGTGTTCTGTGATTTATTTTTGTTGGGTTTATTTCTGCTGTTGCTATATAAGTGTAATTTCAACCTCTTGTTTCAGTGCTCTGTTACCAGTGACATAGATTTTCCAAAACAAGTCATCCCGCTGAAGACTCTTAATGCTGTTGCTTCTGTGCCTATAATGTATTCTTGGTCTCCCCTTCAACAGAACTTTATGGTAAGTTTGAACAAGTGTTGGAGGGTGAAATGTACAGAGAAAAGGGAGGTGTTAATTTTGGAAGTAAACCAGCAAAAATCTATTGCAAATCACTCTCTCTAGCTCTGGTATTGGTAATAAGGCAGTAATAATCAGAAATAAGCCCCCACAGTAAAATAAAGATTTTGATTGCAAACTAAAGCTCTGTCCTCAACAAACTTAAGTATCTTTAAAATCTTACTGTAATGTTTGTTTAAGTCAGGTGGTGTATTTTCTTGTGTGTCCTTTAGCCAATGTTGATTTATTTGCAAGTGTATAGTTAGTGCAATGAGAAGTGTTTTCTGAGGGATATGAATGCTTTTGTGTAAGACCATTGACCAACATACCTGTTGCAGAATAGTAATTCTTGTAGAACAGAGAAAACTTAATCCTGAAGTAGTCTCCCCACATAACAGTCATTCTCACATAGCTCCTGAGTATAGCCTTTTTTTCTGACCAGCTTCACTGTATGCAGAAGCCATAATGTTAGGTTTCTGATGTATGTATTTGGCTTATTTGAAAATCTTAGCTGATTACAAATCTTTGTCGTATCATTTTGTATACAGTCACCTTTTCTGACTGGTTATTATGATAATAATTGCAACAAAATGATTTAAATAACCATTTTTTATCAGTATACATACAGAGTTCTTCTTGGCATTTTTCTGTTTGCTTTCAGTTGATCAGTGTTTGGATATTTTGCACTGCTGCAGAATTATGACCAGCAGGAAAGTTTATTTTTATTTTCTTAACAATTGAAGGTTCTTTTGTAGTATTGGAAGATGCAGCTGAGTGTCAAGGTCTGTAAATTCTACTGATAAAATGTGGGAGTATTAATGCTTTTAGTCTATGTGCAGACAGAAAAAAAAGACAGTGGAGTTCAGATTAAATTCTCAGACGTGATTCTCTGCTTGGTGTTTAGACGATTTGAATTCAAACATTTTGTAGCATGTTTTCTTATCTGTGGCAAAACAATGAAGGGGTCGTTTCCATTGTGGTTTCCAACATTACTGTAGAAGAGAACCAAGGGAGGGAGAATGAACTTGTCAAATGCAAGCTTCCCAAAACTAGGTAACTTACTGTATTCTTATAGCAGAAACTTCATGGAAACATCCTGTCAACCTTAATATTAGGAACTAGTGTTAGTATTTTGAGCCAGTCACCATGAGTGCAAAAAATTGTTGAACATCAATGAGGGTTTTATTTTTCTAGGTGATGGTAAATGGGCTAAAGCAGTGAAGGCAGTTAGTTAGCTGTGATAGCTAGACTCTTGAAGATTGTGAAAATAGCAATGGTCATTTGAAAATGCAATTTTAAATTGTTTGATTATAATTGTTGTTTCTAGGTAGAGGATGAAACTGTTTTACATAACATTCCATATATGGGAGATGAAGTGCTTGACCAGGATGGTACCTTTATTGAAGAACTGATCAAGAACTATGATGGGAAAGTGCATGGAGACAGAGGTGAGCCCAAACACTCAGGTATACTAATCCCTTCTTCCTACATAAATAATTATTGTCAGTGTTGCTTGTTAGGACTTGGTGTTTGTTACACTAGTATCTCTAGAATCTCTACATTGTGTAAACATTGGGTATAACAGACTTCCTTATATTTAATTATATTACTTTGCATTTTCCTAAGGCTGCAAAGTGTTAAAAGTAGTAGTATGAAATATAAAGCATATTAACCTTTTCCCTATACCATGCAGTATTTTTTGGTATTCAGTTTTGTGCTCATAGCTTTGGAGTATAATAGCATAATGTCCTTGCATATGTCCTGCCTAGCAGAAAGTGGCAGGAGAAGTATCCATAACTTTGATAATGACAACACTTGCAAATGCAATTCAATAGAATAACCTCTTGTAGGTTTGTATTGTTTTGGGTTTTTTTTTTCCCCTTTAAGGAACTTATTAGCTATTTAAAACCTCCTCTCTAAGTAAGCTTATAGAGCAAAGCTGTATCCCTCTGTTGGTACACTATATATATTTATTCATAGGTCTAGTTTGCCTGTTATCCCATGTGGGACCTGGACTACATGCAATGTAATCTGTCTTGGTTTGCTGAAGTTCCCAGTGAAGTAGCAACCTTTCAGTTCTCTATGTGCTCACTTGGAACTGGCTCATACAAGCCTGAACTTTACAGCTGCAATGGTTTCTCTTGTCTCCTCTAGTTCCTCATTCACAGAAGCATTACCCACCCACTCCACCCCTTCACTCAAACAGGGATTAGTTAAAATTAAAATTGATCATATTCTTGTTAATTCTGAAGTGACTGAGAAGGGGAACTACAGTTTCTGAGTTCATCATGTGCCACTCATGAAGGTTAAACCTGTGATTCAATAATAAATGCTGCTCAGTCATACACTAGGCTTGTTAATAGCCTCATATCCTTTATATTTTATGAGGAACATGAAATGTTTCATGGGGTTTGGCCTTTGGATATTTTTACAGATTTACTGATTGCTGACCTCCCTGTCAGAGAACTGGTTATGTCAAAATGATGATGTTACTAGTAAATGTCTTCTATTATTGATTTAATTCATTATTAAATGGGTCTAGCTTTAAAATGTATCCTGTTTGACCATCTTGAGATGCAAGTTTATGATGGCAATTATTATTATTACAGGTTCTTCAAAACTATATATTGAAAGTATAAAAACTTTCTATAGTCTCTCAATAACTAGTATTCTTGTGTGACTGTAATTAAATGTAAATGCTTTGGGAATCTGTAATCCAAAGGCATTCC
>NW_008680820.1:27188-47487 GCF_000695815.1 Acanthisitta chloris
CTAGCTCTTTAACTGCACTTTTGGGAGAGAAATTCCTGCTAACCTGTGTGTGTATATTAAGAGTTCTGTTTAAAACATACAAATAGTTTTTTCATTGTCTACACAGTAATAAAACCACTATATTCTGTTAAGTTAGTCTCACCTCCAACCCCAGTCAAGGTTCAAAAGGATGGTGATAAGCCATTCAGTTTCCCACACAATTCCCAGTTAATTTTTTAAAAATCGCAGTGTCTGTCAACACTAACTATGACTTCCTCTCTGCAGAAATGCCTGATTGTTTAATCTGTTCTGCTCTCCGAATGTCACAGTAGAATATAAGCTACTAAGTAGATATATGCAGCATTGTAGCCTTCAGTTTTCTTTTGAATTTTTTGTATATAACTGTATTCATTTTTTATCACCCTGCCAGTAGGGTCTATAGCAGGGAATTGGATGCTAAAGAGCTACCAACCAAAAATCTCTCTGGAGATTCCCTATCTAAGGATTACTTTATAGACTGTTAGCATACATTTCCATTCTGGCTTAACCCAGGCATGTTGAAAATGGGTTTCTGGCATAAAGTATCTTAAATAGTCTAGCTAGTAATATTTTTTTATCTTCTAAAGAAGAGCTATTTATATATGTGTAGTGATATGAGGCACAGGGAGTCAGGAAAAGAAAAATTTCAACAAGCTCCTTCTCTTCCTAGTTGTCAGTCTGAGAAATTAATAATGAATACTTGTAACTCTTCTCAGTTCATACTCTGAAACTAAGAGGGGAAAAATGGAACTTTTTTCATAAATGACAACATTTGCTATAATTTAATTAAAGTTTAGGGAGGATTAAAAATAGTTCATAAACACCTTGTGCTTTTTTGTTCACTCACAATTTTGCTAAATTTCAGAATGTGGATTTATCAATGATGAAATATTTGTTGAGTTGGTCAATGCCCTTGGTCAGTATAGTGATGATGAAGATGATGATGATGGAGATGACAATCCTGAGGAAAGAGATGACAAGCAAAAAGATCGGGAAGGTAACAGGATGGGTATGTCTGTCTGCAGACTTGGAAAATTAAACCCAAAACTTTTTATTTAACCATTCAATAAATTTGTTCAAATCCTTTCTGCGTGATAGTTTTCAGGTCTAAAGTAGCATAATTTTCATAGTTTTCTTTGTCATGTAGTTCAAGAGTTGTACAGAGAATGCTGTGAAAGGCATTTTTGCCAGTTTTTGTTTATCTGCATACTGCAGCAGTCAAATGCACCAAAAATCAATCACCTAATTGTCTAATAAATGCTTTGGTGCTCCTCAGAAAATAAAATATCATTATTCTGAAGTGGCAGAGTTCTGAATTGCCATCTCCATCTGCTGGTGAAATAATGGTTTCTCCAAATTTTACTAGTAGAGTTTTCTCAGGATCGTTTAATGCCATTTAAGTTGTCTGTGATTTAGAAATAAAAAAAGTACTGCTTTTTTTTTTTTAAATTAGAATTTTGGTTAAGTCCCCTTTTCTCTGAACTTCTTCAGGTAACAAAGAAGCTGAAATCTAATTATTTTGGTTTTGCTTCCTTGACAGAGAAAGAAAGCCACCCACCTCGGAGATTTCCTTCTGACAAGATATTTGAAGCCATTTCCTCAATGTTTCCAGACAAGGGTACAGCAGAAGAATTGAAAGAGAAGTAAGAAAGTGTTCCTTAGGGTGTATTGCTGTGTGGCTTTATGAAACAGATTCCTCAGTTTCGTTAAATATTTGTTGATTAGGAATGGTTCTTCTTGCAGCTAGTTTTGTGGCAGTTGTGTAACTTCTGCAAGGGATATTTCAAGGGAATTAGCTGTTTCCATTGAGTCAAACAATACAAAAGTGTTAATTAGCATTCCTTTTAAACCACTGAAAAGTGGGAACTTGTATGTCTTTAATAATCTGTGTTATTTCTTGAGGTGGTAAAATAAAAGCCTGTGTTAACGAAAAAGAAAATCATCTTCTTTTTGGAGTTACTGAGTAATATTGTACAAGGAGATGGTGGTCCAGAAAATAAATGCATTCTTGCCTAGCTGGTTTTATATTTGGAGTAATGAGTATGGAATTAATAACTGGTCGTGTCACTAACAGATTGACCTTTTTAGCTGGTACAGATTTCTTAATTTTAAAAAAAATATGTCATTGAAAAGCAGAGTGGTACTGGACTAAAAAAAAAACCTTTAAAAATTTACACTCAATAACTTCTATTACTTTGCTTGAAAGATACAAAGAACTCACTGAGCAGCAGCTTCCTGGAGCACTTCCTCCTGAATGCACACCGAACATAGATGGACCAAATGCCAAGTCTGTTCAGAGGGAGCAGAGCCTGCACTCTTTTCACACCCTCTTCTGTAGACGCTGTTTTAAATACGATTGCTTCTTACATCGTAAGTACAATTACGGTGCGCTTGTATCTTTTCTTATTTTTTTTTGCAAGTCAGGAAACCTTAAAATACCATACGATGCAATGCAGAGGGAAGGAAAGAGAAGAAAAAATAAAAGCAGCAATATCTCTAAAGCTTGCAAAAGCATCTTGTCCATGTTGACATCATTTTGCAGTGAAAACTATACCTCAAAAAACCAAGTGCACCTGTGTGGGATAGTTTGTTATCCTTTTGGCATTTAAGGGTTCATAGAGAATTCCTGACTTGGACCGACCTATAATGTCACTTCTCTTTCTAGTCTGCAAGAAACTATAATTTGCTACTATTGTGTGTTACACTTTCTCAGTTTGTGCATGGAGGATGAAATGGATTTCTCCATAAAATTCCTGCTTATTCATCAGGCTTGTTTCATTTTCCAGCAGGGAGAATGAACACTCATGAACAGTTTGATTTTTTTATTCTCTTACATTAGTTTCTAGCCACCTGTACTTGGTTACTTGTTTCAGAGGATTGAGTTTTAGAAATTATGATATCCTTTCTACTTAATTGCTTTCATGCTGCCCCATTCTTTTGGGGGAAGGATTTAGCAAGAGATTAGCGATGATGTTAGTTTTCACTTGCAAAGTGTGAAGAGTAAGAGATTCTGAAGTGCTACTTCAGACAGTTCTTGCTCTGAGAAGAGTCAAATGTAAAGGGAAAACTAACAGTCAAACACGAAGTGGTTTCGACTTGCAGTGGTACACTATGATGCCCTCTATTTCAAATTAATTTTCTCTTTTGACTTAGCTGTTCATTTGCATGTTTCACTGTGAGTGCGCATGCATGTTCATTTGGAAATCTCTGTGCTTTGTCAGCAGCTCCTCATCCACCAAACATGCAATCTGCCTGTGTTTGTACTTCACACTGAAGGCTTTACACAGTGCTGCTGCTTTTTAGTATCCCTCGGTTGCCTTGCAGTTTGAGGAGGAATTGGAGTTGTTCTCAGATGGTAGGGAGGGGGGAAGCTTTTCATCTTCCTAGTGCCTTTAGTATTTGTGGCTTTTGGAGTTAGGCCTTAGTTTTGCTTTCTCCTTATATTCTGTTGACAGGCCTTGCTTGAAAATACAAAGAATCCAAACCCCAAAGCTCTTACATCTGAATAATGTTTAAGAACAGTAAGTTTCTGGAGGTAGAGCTGCTGCCTTGTCCAGCCAGCTTCAACACGAGGTGCTCTGTGAAGCTGTAGGTTTTGTAGTATCTCAGTTGCCTGGATGACTCATTCTGAGAAGTGCTGTGTGCAGCCTGGTCTGTGTGACAGGGAAGTGCAGCTGTTTGCAACCTCTTGACCATCCATTTTTCTGCTGGGGGTTTTATGAGTTTTTGACACTCTCAGTAGTCTAACAGAGATACTGAGTTCTGTTTTAAAAGGATTTTGATTTTTCAGTCAACAAAAAAGCATTGTCTGGACATAGAACAAACTTTTTTTAGTGGCACCCCTGAAGACTTTAGGTGTTTCTGCAGCACTGGTTTTAGGCCATTTTTCTCACTGATTTTATAAACTCATAGCAGTTTTCCAGTGAAGGTGTGGGCTTTTCTAAAATTTACATATATTTCCTGGCTCTATTTCATTAGTCTATGTAGACTTAACCTCTCATAGTCATTTTTGCAGATTGACAGAAGTAGGATTGAAAGGTTCCACTGACCACATGTTGGTACCTACCACTCTGGGGAGCCTGGTATTACCAGTCCACAGTTTGAGGCACCAGCTCTGTGAGACTTCTTTTCTTTAAGTACTGTGACAGATGGGTTCATAGTGACATTTTGACATGTTCTTGAGTGCCAAGTCCTGCCAATGAGAAGATCCAGAGTCATGTCACTGATTGATTGAAGGACCTCAGTTCTCACACTAGCAGCATCCTTTAAGCCAAAAGTGTTGTGCCTTCTTTCTCTGTGTTCATAACCTTCAGATGGAAGACAAAGAGTTTATGCTAAAAGATTACCTAAGTTCTCGTTGCTGGTGATTTTTGATACGTTCCTTAAACAAGCCAGTGTTCTTTCCAAAGTGGTGTGTGTCCAAGGCTTCATTCTAAACTGTGCCTCATACTTAAAACTACCCAAATTTTAAGTCCTCCCTTCAGGATTTCAGGGCCATAGCAGGAGGAGGGAAGAATAAGACTTCCACTGTGGAGACATTCAAGATGTACCTTTGTGTCAAGATTGGAGTGTGAAATTACCAGTTTTTTGATAATGCTCTTTGTGACAATTTATGCAGCATATGCATTGTCACTGATAATAATATATTTGATACTTGGTCATTGCAGAGAGACCTCTCAAAGCTTGTTTTACACATTCACTGTGTAGCCTTCACACCGGACACCGAATGTAGTGAACTGATGGGACCATTCCCTGAAAACATACCCAAATTCCACCTCAACAATGACTGCTCACTGCTTTGGGTGCATTGCTTCCTTTTGCTTTTGTCTGTAGCAACACCAAAGAAAGGATTGTTTTCTGTCTTTGTCTGTCTGTCTGCGTGTCTGTCTGGAGCTAGGAGTTTATCTGTTACAAACTGGGGCGTCGGTTGTAAGGCCTCTTTGCTTTACATGGAATTTACATGGTCAAAATTCACCTGGCTCGTTGCTGGGAATAAGTAACTCATCAAAAAAGGAGACTACTCTGGTCATTGGGAGGCTGCTGGAGCGATTTTCAGTGTCTCTGCAACAATTTAATAATGTAAATTTTTTAAAAAGTTGGTAACGTTTCTACTATCACCCTAATCAGCTGCCTCTATGTTCTGCTTCATGCACTTACCAGGCACTATGTGATGATGTCCTGGCTTCTGCAGATGACATTTTTGATGAATTACTTTGCTAAGGTGGTGGGTCAGATTTGTACTTTGAAAGGTGTAAATCTCTGGAGAAGGCATAGAGAATTTAAACAATGCAGGAATTTTATTAGGTCTGATTTTGCTTTTTGTGATTCCCCCTCTTAGATTCCATTTTTGTTAAGATTAGCATTATTTTATGAAGTTTCCAATCTTTGTTCTAGAATATTTGAGTTAAATATAGGAAAACTTATCATTAGATTTTTAATGATTTTTAGTGTCAAGTCCCCTTGACGACCTGGCAATCCCTTTATGTGCAGGTGATGACATTACTGAAAAAACTTGTGTACCGACTTCATTTGCTGACAGCAAGGAATTATGCCTAAATGTCTGGACTAACAAAGAATTTAGAAGAAGGAAAAATATCAGGTAGGGAGAATTTCCCAAATAGCTTGACTGTGAAGCAGATGTACATTTCAGGCTAAACTGTTGCCTGTGTACTTTCACATTATTGAAAAATATGAAAGTTGAGCCCATTGGGGGAATGAGGCAGGTAATAAATCTCAAAGACAGAAAACATGCTCAGTGAAGCAGTTTTAGAATGATTTTCTTAAGGAAATTATTAAAGAAATGTGAACTTTAGGAAATTCTACAAAGTCATCTGTGAATTTTTGCAAAGAAAATTGTTACTGATATTTGAAAATTCATAATACAGCTATACAAATAGTTTTATTTTTGTCCTGGGTCCTTTCTTTGTAACAAGCCTCCCAAAAATATGCCTTGCAACAGTGGTGGTAGATTTTGACTGTAGTTGTCTTTACTGTACTATGTTGGCTGTTTTCTGGATAGTTGAATACAAGATATGATTCTAATATTAGGTACCAGATATAGCCTATTTTTGAGGTCTTGCTGATTCAAAAATATAAAAGATTGATTTCTTTCACTACATTACAAACTGAACATTTCTTCATTGTCTAAAGGAATACAGTTGAAAAAAACAACTCATTTTAGGGCCTCGCACAAGTGAACTTGTGAGAGAAATATTTGTATCTGCAAGTGACATATAGTAAGAATGGGTTTGATTTCTACACATTGCAGCAGTTTGATATGGATCATGGCTTGCAAATGTCTTACTGTTCTTTAGCATTGCTGCAAAATTATTTTCCTTGTGGTGTGAAGAGAAGGTATAGCAGTTACGTGGAAAAAGCCCTGAATGAATTGGTATGCAGTGCAAATTTAAAGATGCAGTGTTAAAAAATGTGGAGGTTTTCCCTCCAATGTTGGGTGGAGGGCCCCCATCGTCTCGTCGTTTCTTAAAAGGTGGAATAACTTGGCATTAAATTGTGGGATTTCTTTGTTGTTTAGCTTATTTTACCTACAGAATGTATGAACACTTCAAGGATATGTGAAACATATGAGAAGTGACATACCACATAAAAGCTTTTAACTGGAGTCTGGGGGAAGAAAGAGTGCTAATAGCAACAATATGCATAAATTGCATTCCTATACTTGCTTGTAAATAATTTTAACATATCTATATGTCTGTATATACAAAATTGAAACTTCTTTGTATTTCCAGGTTTATAAAACATAATGTATTTCTCCAGAGAAAAAGTAATGCAGTATTTAATTAGTGATATTGTTTTATACCATTTTAAGAAAGCCTTGAAAAAATACGTTGCTTCCCTGGGGTTCCCATGGGCTGCTGTCTTTAATACAGGCATAAAATTACAGAATTTATGATTTGATTTTTCAGCATGCCCTCTTTTAAGAGAGGGAAGCATGAAGTGATGGTTCCAAGATGGAGTGCTTTCATCAGAGAAGCTCTTCTAAGAAGTGCTGCTTACCACCACTGGTCACCTTCCCCACAGGTGTCAAAACAAGTGCTTGCAGAGCTATGCTGCAAACCAGACCATGGAAATGAGATTTGCCTGAAAAAACTTTGTGAAGTCGTACGTGGGCTCTGCCCACATTCGTTAAAAGGGAAAGAACTGCATTATAAAAGTTCAGTCTTGAAAGCAGAGTGGACATATAAAGAGAAGTCTCATGCACAACCTAGAAATAAGATGAGTAGGAAAGCCTGTGGGTGGTGACTTAATGAAGGAGAAGAATATATGTGGTGTTGGCATGTAATGGCACTTTTGGATTAATATGGGCAGGAAGCGAGGGATTTCTTCTTTCAGTTTGAACATTAGTACTTTTTATTCACTGAACATTTAGAAACTTCGCTGTGAGTTAGTCACCTAACTGCAACTGTGGTAAAGCTGCAGCATAAGTGCTTTTACATAGCTTGGAAATCACACTTTTTCAGATGAGTGTCTTTTCTAGGCCTTCATGGAGCAATAGCAAACAGACAGGCACTGAGTTGCCTTTTTTAAATAAAAAAACAAACCCAAAAAAGAATTGAAGAAAACTAAGGATCGTGTTCCAAAATGCTTCTAATAGAATTTGGGAGCATGAGTATGTGAGTTTTGATGAGAGTCTAGCAGCAGGTTTTCCAGGCTTTAGTTGAGTAAGGGATACTCAAGAGTTCTCAAGACTTCCAGCAAAACCTTGAAAGTCAGTCTCTCTGGAAACATCCTGCAGGGAGGCAGGGAGTGCATGGGAGGAGAGCTGGTTCTGGTAAAGGGAATAGGTAGGAAACTCTGCAATCCTGTTGTAAAGGTGCTCTTGTGGCTTGTATGTGTAACATACCCAGTTCTGCTCCATTCTGAGTCACCATTCTGCAGCATGTACAGAGCTGTACAGTCGGTCAGATACGTGAGCAGACACTTCTCTTCAAGTTGCAGACTCGACTGTGGTTGTGCTGATCCATAGTGACTGTGCAGTGCTAACTTATTTTTACCCTGCAGCTGGGATACAGGAACTGAACTCTGATACCCTGTCAGCTTAGGCTGATGTGCTGATAAATTAATAGAGGAAAAATACTTGTGTCCTCCTTACTAATGAACATGTCAACTGGGTCCATTGCCTTTCCAAAGTGTATATAGGGTTGGAGTTTTTTACCAGATAGAAATTGAACCACTGAATCTTATAGTTTGAAGAGATGATCATGCATTAATAGGAAGAGCCCTGAGTAATTCTGTTTAACATGACAACAAAGTCAAGTCTATTCTGTTTGTTGGAAAGGGAGATACAGCAAATACTCTTTGATACATGGAGCAAATGTGATGATTGTCTTTGCTGATGTAAATGAGCAAAATGCCTTTAAACAGAAAGAGGATAGATTTACATTTGATATAAGGAAGACATTCTTCACTATGAGGACAGTGAGACACTGGCACAGGTTGCCCAGAGAAGCTGTGGATGCCCCATCCCTGGCAGTGCTCCAGGCCAGGTTGGATGGGGTTTTGAGCAACCTGGTCTAGTTGGAACTAGATGGCCTTTAAGGTCCCTTCCAACCCAAACCATTCCATGGTATGTGACACTGACCTATGTGCTGTCGCTGTCTATTTAAGTGGTAAGTCAAATGTCACTAGATGGGGTTTGTTTTGTGGTTTTTTTTCCCATTTGTTCTTATTTTGGTTTTAGTAAAGTCTTGGTAAACCTTGTGATTTGGATGCTGTTTGAGGTGAGATATTTGATGTATTTTTTTATATGAAAACTTAAAAATGTGATGTTTTGATTCAACAGCATTCCATGCAACTCCTAATACTTATAAACGAAAGAATACAGAAACAGCATTAGATAATAAGCCTTGTGGACCGCACTGTTATCAACACTTGGTAAGATAATTTCATGTGTTACAATTCACTGAGTGCTGGTGGTAGCTGCAGTGCAGCAGGATACACTTAGTGCAAGGACATGCTTGTATCTAGGACAGCACACACACTTGTGGGGCACCTGCAGTCAAGTATGTTACCTTCAGTTGGTGTGAAAGAAAAGATTTAACTTCCAGTCATCTGAAGCAGGAATACCTTTTAGTTCTATTAGATGTAGCCTGAGCTATTTGTAAGAAAGAAATATTATGCCCCAATAATGGTGTTGCTGCTATTGTATCTAGTTTAGTCAAGGAACTGCAGACTTGGCTCTTTTGTAAATTGTATCACAACTAAAAATTATAAAGGTTTTTAGTTTGTCAAAGGCAGATTCCATCCAGGATTTGTGATCTTCAGAAACAAAAGGATGGAAATTAATATGGTGAAATCTTTAGTAACATATTTTTGAATCTCCTAATTCCCTTAAATTTTTTAGTATTAGAAACCATGTAATATTCTAACCTAAAAACTTGCTGCACATTGTCATACCCCTTCCCACTAGAAAACAAATTACCAGTGATTGCATTTTGAAAAGTACAACACACATTTTTTTTAAGTGCCATGTGCAAGAGTTCTTGTATTTTGATGGGTATTCTCTGAGGGAAATTCTTTTTTTAATGTCATCTGGGAAAATAGAAATTTACTACTGAATTATTTTTCACTTGGCAGCCAAAATTAAAGGAGAACTGAAATACTGGCATAAGTACTTTGTAAATGCAGATTTTTTTTTTTCATGGTAGCATCAAAAGTATTTATGCTCATAGTTGGAGTACATTTACCTAGAATTTCTGTGTACATGATTATTTTGTAGAATAATGCAAAATTACATCGAATGCAAGTGGAACATGTTCTCCTGCAAGCCTTGACCACATAGGTGAAAACACTTTGTAATTCTTTTAATAAAAATTCTAATGTTTTGTGTTCAGGAAGGTGCAAAGGAGTTTGCAGCTGCCTTGACTGCTGAGCGTATAAAGACTCCACCAAAGCGCCCAGGTGGGCGCCGGAGGGGAAGACTTCCAAACAACACCAGCAGGCCCAGCACCCCAACAATAAATGTGCTGGAATCTAAAGACACAGATAGTGATCGGGAAGCTGGAACTGAAACTGGAGGAGAAAACAATGATAAAGAAGAGGAAGAAAAGAAAGATGAAACATCCAGTTCCTCTGGTAAGGCCAGTCAAGGCTTCTTTATTCAATTAGCTTCAGTGCTTGAGAAGACAAAACCAAAGCAAACAACAACACAACCCACCAAGACTTGTTGAACCATGCAATCCTAAAAACCATGTTTTTGGAATGTATGGAACTGAGTGAAAAGACAGAATAGGAATATGAGTTCATTCAAATAGAACCCTGCAAGAAAAAGTCCATATTGTTTCAATTTATGTATAGAGGTAAGATCATGAAATTTGAATAGCTACTGTTGGTTTCTGTAAGAAGTATGTGAAAGCTGCTGGGTTTTTGTGGCACTTAAGAAACAACAACAAAAAAAAAGGGATCTTTTTAACTACAGTATATAATTTGACATTTTTAAGGGCTGTGTAAAATTTTTGACATATAGCCTTACTCTCAATTATTTATTACAGAAGCAAATTCTAGGTGTCAAACACCGATAAAGATGAAGCCAAATATTGAGCCTCCAGAAAATGTGGAGTGGAGTGGTGCAGAAGCCTCAATGTTTAGAGTTCTTATTGGCACCTACTATGACAACTTCTGTGCAATTGCCAGACTGATTGGGACCAAAACATGCAGACAGGTAAGAAGGAAAACTACTTGCTAAGTGTGATAGTGTTTTACTTGAAATAGTGAAGTATAGAAATACTAGCATTGATTACTAAAAGAGAAAATGAATTGATTTTCTTGGTTTTCCCAAGAATGCTATGATCCAGAATTCATACCACAGATACATGAAAAGTTAGTTTTAAAACTGTTTTAAAATTAAATTTACAGGAGGTTTAAATTAGACTGTCAGTTCTTAAATGACAAAAATAATCAGCTTTAAATATATTAAAAAGAGACTATGACTGGATATAATCTGTAAGTTGTTGGTTGGAGGAAATCATACTAACTTAGAAAATGAGCAACTTTCTACTAGTGAGAGATTTATCGTGGATGTATTATGGTATCTCTTGTTAGGTGTATGAGTTTAGAGTAAAGGAATCTAGTATTATTGCACCAGTCCCTGCTGAAGATGTTGATACTCCTCCCAGAAAGAAGAAAAGGAAACACAGGTAAATCTGTTACTAAATAACCTTAGCATAACAATAAATTGGAGGCACAGGGGTTCAGAACAGAAAGTATTTTGGAGGAAAAGTTGTGCAACTCGTCTTTTGTTTCCAAAACCAAAATTCTCAGCAATAAAGCAAAATGGTGTTTTCGTTTCAGATAAGTCTTACTGCATTGGCAAGTATAACCTTCAACTTCTCTTTCCTTCTCCCTTCTTTTTAAGCACTTTAACAGCCAGATTCTCGTTAGCAGATTCTTGTAGGTGTATTGCTGCAAGTAGTCAAAACTCAATTTAGATTAGAAATAACCTACACAGATTGTTCCAACATTCCATATAGTGTGGTATGATTTTGTTTGCAGCAATAAGCATTACATTTAGAAATGTTGTAATGGGATTCAGTAATGATTGTACTGTATTTTGTAAAGTAAAATTCATGTTTTTTTATGGTGAAGCATATTCTGTTAAGATGGCAAGTAAGCAAAAATGTTGTAGCAAGCTAGTAGGATTGGCTTTTTTTCTTCTTTAGAAGAGTCTATTCCTTTGTAGCCCCTCAGTTTCATTAGCAGCTAGAACATCAACTAAAGAATCAGGTTAGCAAGTTGTTTGAGGTGAAGCTGCAATGAAGAACAAAATCAATCTTTTTGCTGGAGCCACGAAGACCATTGAAACAATTTCTGTTGAAATTGTAAACTTGGTGGCCACTGTCTGTCAGTGACATGCATTTTTCATGGAGAATACTGAGAAAATGCAACTCTGCATCAAGTATTTTTAATTTCCAGGGATAAGAACCCAGAAGATAAAAAGCTGATTGAAATTAGCAAAAACATTTCTTTTGGCTAGCAATTAGTACACTTTTTTTTCCATAAAATTTCTTATTTCTCCCTTTAGCTTTCCTTATTTTCCACTGAGTCTGTTCTTCCAGTTCTTCTCCCATGAATTCCCCTTCCTTCTGGCTTAGCTTGTGTAAGCATATTTATTATTTTCAGACTTAGTGAAATTCCTAATACTGGCTCAGAGATACTGTTGCCGTGGAGTGAAACATTTCTGCTTTGTAGCATCTGGAAGAGATTCTGTTCTCAGCAAAAGCTATTGATTTTAATACTCTTGGCACAGTTTTCAAGTGTCTGGGCATTTGGTGGGCCTGGCTGTTTAAATTTAGGTTATTAGCCATAGTGTAAGTTTGGAATATGCAGCTGGGAATTAGTTTGCTGTCAGATTCACACAACTTGCTATAAAAATGGTGCCACTACATCCATTTGAGAAGTGCAACTAGAAGTCTCAAATGTATCTTGAAGCTGGAATGGATTGTATGATTACCAGGTTGACATTGCTTTGGAGGAGTTTTGAGACTTTAGTTTAGGGTTTTTTTTTTCTGAGATAAAAGCACACACCGTTACACAGGGTTTCTTGATGTTATTTTAGTTTTATTAGTTGTAAGTATAAAACTTTTACGGTAGTAATTTAGTTTTGAAATGCCTTTGATTCTTTTAACTGTCATTGAAGGAAGGAGATAATTTTTTCATTTCATTTCCCAGAATATGCAGCAATCAAGCTGTCTCCATTCTTTTATGTTCAGTAGTCCTTTAAAAATGGAAAGCAGTTTAGCCCAGCTACATACTACTGTAATCTGAGCACTCTCTAAAGATGTCTCACAGCTAGCAATTGGGACAACCATCTGGAAGTCTCTCTGTTAAATGTGTTGTTTTTTTTTTTTTGGTTGAGTTTACTCACTCTTAGAGTAAGTCCAGTCCTAGAGCTGGGAAGGCCCTTCTTTTCCTTTTGCACTTCCCCATTGCAAGGGTCTGGCTGATCTGCAGGTTTTAAATGTGTGCATGTGGCAGACAGCCTTTGAGCAAAAGCAGCATTCCCCAAAGAGAAAAGCAGCAGCAGCAGGCTTCTTTTAAGGGCACTTGTAACTGATCTGATAGCAGATTTTCTTACAAGACTTTGCATAGTTCTCATGTGATCTTGGTGCCCATATAGGCCTGCTGAGCTGAGCAACTAGCTCAGCTAGTTGCAAGCAATAGGTACACTTTTTTTTCCATAAAATTTCTTATTTCTCCCTTTAGCTTCTCCCTCATACACCTCTCTTGTATGTCTTGTCTTGTATGCTCTTACTCCTTCCTGTGTTATTTTTGTTAGATAGCAGTCATAAGGCTGATCAATGAGAGAAGATGACTTTTAATATAGTTGCTTTTTGAGAAGCAGTGTCAGAGCCTCTCCTATGGATCAGAGATTAGTGTGGCAGTTTTTGAGCATTCTGCCTTGCTGAGGAGTGAGTACTTTGCGTAGAAGCCATTAAAAAAATCTGAACTGAGAAAGAATTCAGAGAAGCATGGACATGTGCTGGAGGGAGGGTACTTTGGTACTGTTCATTCTTTTATGTGCATGTTTTTCTTCCATTGCTGGGAGCTGAATTGTATTTGCTTTAACTAATCAGCACACCTTCCTCTGTTTTGGTAAAGATTTGTTACTGATTGTAAGGCCATGTAAAGCTACTTGATTATTTTGGGTTTCCTCTTCTCCCTCATCCCCTATTTAGATTTTATTTGACAGTATTTTCCCCTTCCCCCCCACTTTTTCATTTTCCTCCTCCTGTCGCTACCTTCTGCTGTTCACTGCATGTGTTTGAATAGCTTATGTAGTTCTGCCAAGAGTTCAGGATGCCTTTTTGTGTACAGGTTTGAAGTCTTACTGTAGTCAGGCAAAAGGTGTAGCTGAGGCATTGGCACAGATATTCTTATGTGTCACCTGGTTGGAAGGCTGAGTCTTAGACTGGTGGGGAGGCTGTGGATAAGATGATTTGGGAGACTGAAGTCTTTGAGTGATGCCAGAAAATTGTGCTGGTCTGCAAAGACTGAACTACATATTTTGACATAATTGGCACATGTTTTGAATTTTCAGTGCTCTTTCTGATAGCAGAGTATCCCTGTGCAGAGGCAGGAAATGCTAGTGTAGCTTCTCCCAGAGAATGCATTTTTACTGCTGATTAGCTGATACCGCTGTCTCCTGAAACCACTGGCAAAGTCTAGTAGGTTGTTAGCAGAGAAGAACAATATTTTTGACAGCTTCTGTCATAATGCTTCTGGAAACACTTGTTTTCTAAGCTGGCTATCTTGCAGATGTCAGCAACCAGATGTACAAATCCATGGGCTTGCTTGGAAACCTGCCACTGACTTTCCAGTTTGCTTTTTTTTGATGAAGCTTTAAGTCATGAGTGCTTTCTTGACTTTCTTTTCCTTGCCTTTGCTTCCTGGTGCATGGCACCAGGGGACCAGATCTTGCCTTTCATTTCTGCTTGAGATGGCAGATTATAGGGCAGATAGAAAAATTACTCCAATTTTAGTATGGTATTCAGGCTTCAGCTTTGTGCATTAACCTGGGGAACTTGCAGTGCTTCCTGGCAGTTTTTGAAAGCTAGAAGCCAATAAATGTACTATTTGTGCTAATCAGAGCTCCTGTCAAATTGGTCAGTGTTGGCAGCTTACTTCATCTTGTCTTCTGTCATTCCCCACAATTCATGCAGACACTGTGTCTCTAGCTCCTTTGTCCTCCTGTGACATCAGTCTGTGGTGCAGGAGTGGCTAAGTAGATGCTTTTCCCTTGTGACTGTCATCTGTAATTTCTTTCTGCTTTGAGTTGTTAGTATTAGTGCTTTATTGATGGTGGTGTCTTGCATTTAAAGCATTGGGATAGTGCTTACCTTAGGGAAAAACAAAAAGTTACTAATTGCTAATGAATTGCTGTTTTAAGAAGTCTAGCCACAGAAAGCTTGCAAGGGTTTGGTATGCTAGTAGGTCCTTATTACTTTGGAGTGACAGACAAATTTCTGGGAAAAACTTGTTCAAAAATATGGTATGTTACATTTTCCAAATACCAGACAGCCAAAGAAAGGAAGTAGTTTGTTGTGCATTAGAGTAATATAAGTCAAAATTGCACTTCTTTCAATTATATGGGACCTGTCTTCTTACGGAGAGTTGATGTCTCATAATTCATAAATGTGTTGCTAGACTTTTTTTTCTGCAGTGAATCACTTCTAATAGAAATGTCATCTATTTATTACAGTTTCTGTAGTGCTGTGTCTTTGGGTTTGTTCCCTCCCCTCAACCTCAGTTACCTGGACAAGTCTGCCTCTGTGGGTTTCTAACTTGTATGGGTTCTGTCAAATGCTTGTAAGAAAATTGGTTGTTGAGTTAAATCTAATAGTAAAGCTTTGAAAGGGCAATTTTGGTAGAGAATCTTATTTATCTGGAGCAGTTGGGGGGCACAGCACACCATTTGGTTAAAGTAGAAACCGATACGCTTTTATGAAAGAAGTAGCAGCTAAAAAGTCCTATTTAACTAGTTACAGCATGAAATGTTTTTTTCAGAGTGTAAATCTGAGTGTTGCATTCACTGAAAGGCAGAATAGCTCTCCAGGTGTTCTGCACTGGGGATTTTTGATTACATGTGTTCATGAGTGTTTTGGGCTGCTCAGTAACTGCAGAGAAAGTGAGGTGTTTTGATGCAGCTAGCATTTGGCCAGGGAATGAGGCTTCTCCCATATTGTCTTCATGTTGCTATATGATGTACTAATAAAGTCCAAGAAGTATAATCTTTGAAAATCCTTAATCCAATTTTGTTGTTGTTGTGTGATTTCACTGAAAAGCAAGTGCTAACTTAAATGCATAGAATGGAAGAAAAAATAAAACCATTGACTTCTGCTTTAATTTTAAGGCTCCTGAAATTTAAAGTCTAGTTTTCCTTTTGGTCCATAAGGTCCAGACAGGTGTTTTTGCTTGATTATGTCTGACATGCAGTTTATGGAACAGTTGACATTTCCTGCCCAAAGAACTTGTAATCTGAAATGGATACAAAATAAAGGGGCAATTGTAACTTGCAAGAAGGTTAGTGTAGTGAGTTATGTTATGATGATCAAAAGCATGTTGTTCTTGAAAAACACAACCCAAGTCAACAAACCCAAACAATAAAACCCACCACACAAAGAAACCACCACTTCTGGCAAAGGGTGTGCTTAGCTAAGCTACCTGAGGCAGAGGACACCGAAGGAAAACTGTAAGGATGTAAGAGAAAGGTGTATAGAGTTTGAAGTAGAAGAGAAAAGGCTTAATGAGTAGCACCAGTCAGAAGAACCGGGGAAAAGTCTGTCCAGCCAGAAGAAATTCTGAGGTCACATCATTGTGGCTGTGCCAGACAGATGTTATCTCCTGTCGTCATATACTTGGTGCTCATCAGGTGAAGAGTATCACCTGGCTGTGATCTCTAGGCCCCAGCACCACACTGGTTGTTGTGTGAAGCAGTCAGGCTTTCATTCCCCTGTTTAGGCATGTCCCTCCATATCTGCAATTCCATATCCTTCTTTCTGTTGCTGCTTCTGCCTGCTAGAAGCAGCTCCAGCAGCCTGCTCTTGGCAGGTTTCCTTCAAGGCCATCTGAATTTAAGCATCTCTCTAGCCTGGGCTGGGTGGGGACTGCTCATCTGTGTAATCCTGGGACTGGTGGATGATGCTGGGCGGGGGAGGGAGCAGCCTGCAAAGCACTGGTCGTGTCAGCCCCGAGCCTGGGACAGGGTGGTTCTGCTGCAGCCACCTCTGACTTGTGCACAGTTAGCAGATGTTGATGTTACCAGAAACTTTCCCATCTTAAGTCAAGTGTGGGTACAAGCTGCAGCTACCTTTCCCAGCCCACTGCAGGAGGAGTTCCTGTCAACCTTCTTGTTTGTTTTGTGTTTTTGCAGGTTGTGGGCTGCTCATTGCAGAAAGATACAGCTGAAAAAGGGTTAGCATCTTTCCATTCAATTTATGTCCTGAACTTTTAAGATTCTGCTATTGCTTTTTTATTTTTTTTTTTTTTGGTGGGTTTTGAGTGTTGTGGTTTTTCTTTTTTTTTTTTTTTTTAAATGGTAGGCCATTATATATACATTCTGTGGGGAGCTAGAGATTATAGAGGAATAAAAAGGAAAAAAGCCCAGTAAGCTCTCACTACAGATATTGTAGAGACAAAAGATACTCTTTGGTTTACATAACCAGGAGGGCTGTGTATAATTCAATAAAAAGGGGAGGAGGCTGAGTTTACAAGCTTTTCAGTGTGGCCTCATTGAAGTACAGGTAAAAACAGTATTAATGACAGGAGATGCAGTAAAAGGCACATGTGTGTTTTTTTAAAAAGCAGCTTATTTTAGAAATAGTTCTCTGAAAATTTGTTGAGAGTGTTTGGGACTTCTAGCAACACAAATAATTGGTTGGTGTGTCTCTTGCCTTTTTTGTTGCTGATTTGCTAACGAGCATTTTTACAAATTCATGAAAACCCAACACAAGCTCAGGAGTGTTGATGGCCAATATAATTTAGATAGCACCAAATTCTCCTAGCTGCTCTACAGGTAAAGCTCTAGGCTTGTCCCTGATAGTTCCTTTCTTGCCTATAAGACTTCAGCATTGTCTGTACTGGAAAATTGACTTGGGAAAGCACAGTGGTATAATGACCAGGTATTGTGTTGTCAGTGTTACCTGTTTGAAAGTTGACTGTTGCTCCACATTAAAAATTACTCTGGGTATTCGAGCAAATTTACTTTGCTGAGTTATCATTGGTGCTATTCTAGAACATATTCACACAGGAAATTATACCATTGTAGTTTCGTTTTTCAGTTTTCCACAGAAAACAGCTTTCAGCTCTGAATACTTGAAACAGCTGAGTAATGGGCAGAATAAAGTGTCCTGGGAAGCTAATGGTGTAAAATACCTAATGTTACCACTCTGGTTTGGTATCTTGGGTTTTTAACCCCATTCATTGTGGGTTTGGGTTTTTGGTTCATGTTTGGGTCTTAGTTAAATGACTAAAAGGGAATTTTTGCTTTAAAGAGTGAGAGGAACTGTATATTGTTCATTTACAACTTTCAACTTTACAAAATGTTACTATTTTTATTCAGATGGGTCATCGAATCATGTTTACAACTATCAGCCATGTGATCATCCACGTCAGCCTTGTGATAGCTCATGCCCATGTGTAATTGCTCAAAACTTCTGCGAGAAGTTTTGTCAGTGCAGCTCAGAATGTAAGTAAAACATTTAAATCTCTCTTATAAATTCCTTTCACTGTCCCAACACGCAGCTTTGTATTCAGTCTGTACTGCAGACACTGTTGCAGGAGCAGCAAATTGTGTCAAATACTGTAAGCATGTGTTCAGTTGAATTTGGCCCTTGTAATTAGTCATTGAATGAAGTGAGAAACAATGTTCAGACTTAAAATTGAGGGAGACTAAATTAAAACCAGAGAGGAATTTTCAGTACTTCCGAACATCCGTTACAGATAGCAGTGGCTGTGCTCTGATATGCTGTAATCTGCACGGTCTGAATTTTACACTGTGCTTTTTTTGTACATGTTCTTTGTTTTCCATAAATTCCTTTGTAGGCCAAAACCGGTTCCCTGGATGTCGTTGTAAAGCACAATGCAACACTAAGCAGTGTCCGTGTTACCTCGCTGTGCGCGAATGTGATCCTGACCTCTGTCTGACGTGTGGAGCAGCTGACCACTGGGACAGCAAAAATGTGTCTTGCAAGAACTGCAGCATTCAGAGAGGATCCAAAAAAGTATGTCAGGGGTTATACAACTACATGTCTATTGCCTGGGTGTTGACAGGGTTATGTATTTTCAAGCCAGACAATGGAATTACATTGCCTTCATGCTGTCAAACAGGAAAACAACACAAAAATCCAAAACAACCATACAAAACCAAGGGAAGTAGCTGTCACCTTTTAGCTTGGTAACACGCTGCTGTTAGGCTCTGTCGACATTTCATCATGTACCAATTAGCTGTTGTTTTCTGTGTAGCCCTGCAGTGGAATATCTCCTTTTCCCCATTCAGGCTTCACTTGGAATTGGCAAATAGGCAGCTGTTTCATTTAAAGTGGTACCTCAGCACTCTCCCTAGATCAGGTTAAGGAAGTTTGTCTCAAGATGTATAGTGACTGTTTCTTTCCTCAGTTGTTGATTCTAATGCACAGACTTGTATACAGTCTACTGAGAACACCCTGAAAGCCTATTCAGCTCTGGTAAATAAATCAATCACTCAGTAAACCAAAGTTTATTTCTACTCTGGAACATCTTCTCACAAACTAGTTCAGTTGAGTACTGAGCTAATCTAGTAGGCTCCTGTGTGCAAACCTTTCCAGTTTGAAGGGAGTATGTTTTTGTGACTCCCTTATTTCAAGGTTAAACTAAAATTCTAAATAATTTTCAAATACTTGAGTTGATTTTTTCTTTTACAGCTTCTGATATACAAGCTGTAATTTTGGTGTGCATTTTGATAATTAGAAGAATCCATGTTTGTCTTCTTTCCTGGAGTTGCAGCATATATGTTTCATTAAGTGATACAATTAAGTGACTCAAAACAAAACGGAAAAAAATCCCAAACTCAAATCTAAGCCAGGCATGTCTAAACTTACTGGTTTTTCTGTCCTGCAGCACTTGCTGTTGGCACCTTCAGATGTGGCAGGCTGGGGAATTTTCATCAAAGATCCTGTACAGAAGAATGAATTCATCTCTGAATACTGTGGAGAGGTAAGTAAGGATGGCGAACACTGGTTATGTATGAGCTTAATTGGTGAAGTTTTGCATTGACAGGGAGCAATAGATTGTAGCCTGGTAGCATGTTTAGACAGAGCAATGTGACTAAGTAGACAGATATTGCTGTCAGAGGCTCAGAGCCCAGAAGCTACAGTGGGTGAAATGTCACAAAAAATTTGACATAGGCTCTTGTGAGACTGAACAGCTGGAATGTCATTTTTATCTTAGATGTAATTTCAGTTCAGGCATGCTTGGAATTCTGTGCCAAATCATATAGTAGAGCACTAAAAGTCAGTAGGTGCTATCACTAAATTATATTCTGTAGCAGTAAGACCCTGAATGAAGGTATGCAGTCTTGATTTTGAGATGAGAGGCACTTCTTGCTTTTCTTCTGCTCTGAAAGAATTTATTTATGCTAAGAGCAAACTGTGGATGCTGGTAAGTGCAGAATGCTTACTGAAAACAGTGCTTTAGGTTTGGGAATAGTTTCAATCTCAGGGAACAAAAAACCCCCAACCTGTCTTTTCAGAACCTCTGGGGGTTTGAATTTAAGCTGCTATGGGGAAGG
>NW_008680820.1:47502-48231 GCF_000695815.1 Acanthisitta chloris
CTGTTTCTTTCAGATTATTTCTCAGGATGAGGCAGACAGAAGAGGAAAAGTGTACGACAAATACATGTGCAGCTTTCTGTTTAACTTGAATAATGGTATGTATGGACTAGTGGCAACCCTTGCAGCACAAATGAAATATGCATGCTCACCCTTTTGTTCAGCCCTGTTCTTTTGCAGACAGCAGGTAACACTACGAAATTTTTTCTGCACATCTTTCCGTATCAAATGTGTGGATTCCTCATATTGATAGCTAGTACTTCTTTTAATTATTTTTTTTCCTAAATGCTAGTCAACTAGATGTAATGATGGAGCTTATTGCACAAGCCAATTCTACAAGATGAGTAGAATTTCATGGAGTAAAGTTATGTGCAGGCAGTAAGTCACCTGAAGAATTTTTAAAAAAGGCTTTGCCAGGTATTGTCTGAAATAATTTTATTGTGACTTCAATCAGCAGTAAGTTATGATGGTAATTGTTGGCAGAAAAAAAAGCCACAGACAGATACGTGGCATGTGGCTGGTGCCACGAGAAGACAGAGACTGCACTATGCCAAGCATTAAATAAACTAGAAAATAGCTGGAAGGAGGAAAACAACCCACTGTTTATGTTGATGTTGACATAGCATATTTATGGAGCTTGTCCTGATGGAATAAAGGTAGAGAATCTTCAGATGAGAAGCTAAGGTAGTGCCACTGTGGCAGGAGGTAAAGGGAAGGCACAGCGTGGAGCAG
>NW_008680820.1:48244-60321 GCF_000695815.1 Acanthisitta chloris
TGTAGGATGATGTGTCCCAGGTCTTCTGTGTGGGAAGCTGTGCAGTTATCTTCTCCAGCTGCCAAAATCCAAGCACACTAGGTATTAAACATAAGGATTTGTTTGTAGGTGACCTATCCATCATTTGTGGGTTTTGTTGTTTTTTCCGCCCCCTTAGATTTTGTGGTTGATGCAACACGCAAGGGCAACAAAATTAGATTTGCAAACCATTCAGTAAATCCCAACTGCTATGCAAAAGGTAAGTAGATTTACTTGCTTTCTAGCAATGTATGAAATGTTGAGATGCTTATTTAGCATGCACATTGTATCAGTATTTGTATTAACATAAGTTTAAATTTCTTTTCTACAGTGATGATGGTTAACGGTGATCACAGAATAGGAATATTTGCTAAAAGAGCCATTCAGACTGGTGAAGAACTGTTTTTTGACTACAGGTGCGTAGATGGATTTTGTCATTTCTTTGTCATAGACTGGATTAGCTTTCAGGATCTCTGCCCAGCTCATAGTTAATTACTGTGCCTGCCTGGTCCTGGTTCTCAGCAGTTAAAAGCAGCAGCAAAGTTAGTTAAATTGCAGGTAGCTGTTGCTTCTTTAAGTCAAGTGTCATAATAAGACTGACTTGAGCAAAGCAGCAGCTATCCCCAGGTTGCTTCTTTAAGTCAGGTGTCATAATAAGACTGACTTGAGCAAAGCAGCATTGGTTAAGAGCCTGCAAACCTGGAACTGCAGCTTGTATGTAGCAAAGTTTAGTGACAAATGGGGACTGACCTGCATAACACACTTTACCCAGTAGGGTTTCCTAGGTCCCATCACTCAGCAAGAAGCATTGTGTTATTACAGAGAAGTGCTTGCTAAGAGTGTGTTCATACTTCCTTCTAAAGTCATCTCACTTGAAGAAAACTATGCTGTCCAGTGACTATACTGTTTAAATCAGCCTTGAGAAATGCAGTTGCTTTCCACTAACTAAAATGAACTTTAAAATTCCACACTTTTACTCCTTGTGTGAATTTGCTGGTGCAAAACAATGCTGAGTGCTCAAGAAACTGCTTTTAGCAGGGGCTGATAAGAGGAAACAAAACACTAGCATTGTGACACTCAAGGTGAAAGAGTCCCAGCTGGTGCAGAAACTATGGGAAATCTAAGTATGGGAGTATTGCAGGCTATAGTGCTGTTCTGTTATGTCAGAACAATGAAGCTGGAAAGTTCCATGTCACTGGTTTTTATTTGTGGTTTTATTTTTTTTAATTTCAGATATAGCCAAGCTGATGCCCTTAAGTATGTGGGCATTGAAAGAGAAATGGAAATCCCTTGACACCAGCTACCTCTTCTTTTAAACAAACAGCTGCCTTATCTTCAGGAATTTCTAGTACTGTGGGCAATTTTAGAAAAAGAAAAATGATGCAATTTGAAATTCTGTATTTGCAAAGTACTGTAACAGTAATTTATAGTAACAAATTTTAAAAAAACCCCAACTTTTTATTGCCTTCTCACCAGCTGCAAAGTGTTTTGTACCTATGAACTTTTGCAATAATGTGGTGTGGTACATTTTTCAACCTTGAATAAAAGGATACTTGAACTTCTTCATTTTTACTGGAACTGAGTTGGATTTTTGTGTCAGCCAATTGAGCAAGCAATGGGAATTTAACTTGTAACTTCTGAGCAAAGGCAACTCCTTACTTGTCCCTTTCTGTTACTTCAGGTCACATTTAAGATTAATCTGCAGACATCAACAACATAGGAGACATGAGTCTCAGGGCAATGGTGCTGCAGCATATAGCACTTAAGTAAGACAGTTGCCATCATCATGCAGTTTCTTGGTATACAGCTGCATTCCCACTCTCTAGAGTAATGGATGCAGCCTAGAAAACCCTACACTTGCTCCTACATCTAACCTCTTGTCGCAGTAACAGCTGCACTTCCTTATTTCAGTCTTTCTCTACTTGTGCCTCATCCATCATTAGCAGCAGATGCATTTATTGGGAGGGAAAAAAGGGTCCACTGCCCAAAGAAAACCCCCAGAATAGCTGAGATTTCTGTGCCAAACATTACTTTCAAGATAGATCTGTGGTACAAAGTATCCTCAGCTCTGGTTTCCCTGAAGCACCAAACTAAAAGAATGCAACAGTAATTACATATATATAAAATATTAAGAGATGTATATGTTTTAAAACAAAGTTAAATTGCAGGTAGCTGTCTGCTTGGGTCTTGTACAGGGCTACCACAGGCTTTTCTTATGGGCCAGTAGAGAGTGAACTCTGCAGCCTATTGCACAGTGCTCCAGGCAAAGCAGCTGGAGTGGGAGGACAGGCAGAGGGATCCAGTGCTTGCAAAACTGATTTCAAGAACTCCTGTCCCTTTTGTGCTGAGGGGACTCCAACCTGGGGCTGTGTGTTCAGCACTGCTGCTTCTACTCTCAGGTACAGCAGGCAGTGCTGCTATACCTGCCCTCCTGCTCTGTGGTGTGCCAAGTAAGAATTAAGAATTCACACCTCATCTTCCTCTTGAGAGGACGTTTTTACTTCTGGACTTTTTTTTTTCCCTTCCCTGCTTGGTTAGAGCATGGCTCTTTGCTGAAGCTGAATGGACAGAGCAGCACTGTATTGCATACACAAAGCAGCACTGCTATAACCAGCCCTGGGATAAGGCTTGGCTTTTTAAGAGGCAGCTCAGAGCCTTTTCTGATCTTCTACCTAAAAACACAGTTCAGGTTGTTTCTGTCATCATACCACTCTTATATCCTGCTACAAAAATCTATTGGCCCTGAACTTTCTGCTAGGAAAGTTTTATAAAACCAAAGCAGCATCTTAATACTAATGCTAATACTTTAAAAAAGAGCCATCACAGTTAAGCAGCACAAGCTCCACTCTTGTAAATTTCCAAAAGCAATTTTGAAACTAAACAGCAAGATGCTTCTATGCAAGATACCATATTGGCAGTCATTAGTGCAATTAAAGTTCTTTCAGAACAGGAATAGCAAGCATGCAAAATCTCAACTATGGATGAACCTACCCCCCCATTTTCCCCATCTGTCTGGATCACATCTAATAGTGCTCCATAATTATTTTTTTAAAACTTAAAACATTTTTGGAGGTCAGAGTTCAACTGTAACCAGGACAAATTAAGTTTCCCTCAAGAGAAGAACATCAGCAACACAAAACCTGGCTTCCCTTTCTTCCTGTGACAAGAAAGGCTGAACAAACCACACATTCTAGAGGGAAAAAAGGATTTGGCTACAGAAATAAAGTTCTTTTCACCATCAGGATTAGAAGATATAAATTACCAAAACTGAAGCCTGGGAGGTTGGGAGCATTTTGCTTGTAGATTAGAAGATATAAATTATCAAAACTGAAACCTGGGAGGTTGGGAGCATTTTGCTTGTAGCATGTGGAAAGCTAATACTCATTTCATAAAATGTTGTGAGAAGAATGGAATGAGGTTAATATGTATAATGATACTCAAAAGTATTCTAATTCCCATCACAGGTTGCATTTAATGGGAATTAATCTTTAGGAACACACTCCCTTTTCTGTTCTAGTCAAAAAAATGAGCAACCTAAACCTCATTTATTCTGGGTAGCATTTAAGCAAGTGTGATGCATTTTCTAGCACAATGAGCAATATTAAAAACAGCTCCAATTTAGGATGACCAAGTATCACTACATATATTCTAAGCATTTTCTATTCTGCATTACCTTGTGAAATCATCACAACTTCCTTTTCCAAGCACAGGCATTTCCTTTTAAAAGAGAAATAAGATGACAGAGAACAAAATGTGCTTAAATCACCAGAAAATGGGGAGCAAAAGCAAAACGAGTTTCTGTAGCTTTCATAACCATTATATCTTTTATTTACATTTAGAAAGATAATTCATGAATCTTGAAACAATAAAACCAAATGCAACTTGTACAGAAATCTTTTAATTTTTTTTTATTTATCACACATTAAAAAATGAAACACACTATACAAATGGTTAATCATAGCAGATTACACATGGGTCCATTCAGACTCGCTCTCCAAGTGCTGCCAACATGTATAAGTACTGCCTGTGATGGCAGCTGTTTATCATATAGCCAATGTATTGATTTAAATGCAGTAGCATGCAACCCTTAAAGGAGAAGGGTTTGATTCCTTTCTGTTCTTAAATTAGGTTAAATGGCATTGGTGTCCATATTTACATACTTGAAATGTATCAATCCTGAGCAGTTCTGATGTAAATCTGAGACTGGCTGATGGGAGTCCTGGTCTCAGGTATTAAAAAGGGAGGTCCAAATGGCAGCAGAGTGGCTGCTATGAAGTTCCGTCGCTTTCATTCTTTCCATCACATACCTATTTGCTGAGTGTCACACAGTCAAGTAATTGCTAATAAAAATGTTAAGCCAAGTAACTGTAGGTGTCCTTCTCACCATCTACACGTTCCAAGTACTCCTTCTCAATGAGAATGTCGATGCATTTCTGCGGGAGGAACAGAGGTAAGCAGTGGGACACTGGCAGAAAAGCCAGTGGTTGCTACAAACTCGGGATGATTTTGGCCCTCAAGGGGATGGGAGCAGACAAAGGGCACAAACCGTGGCAGTTGGCTCTCCTGTTTCTGACCACATCCAAGCAGAGGACTTTGCTAATCCACTAAACTCAATTACACTTACTCGGTGCCATTCCAGGGAAGTGACAGGGAGATCAACCCATCATCAGTGTGCTGAGCAACTTCATAGTAAGACAGCAAATAAAGAGTTAAACCAAGATGCAGAGTGCTTACTGTCACTAAAGACAGGAGCTGCAGTCAGGAGCTGCCTGTGTCACTGCCTGACCAGCTCCAGCTCAGAGCTGGTGCCAGTTTATACAACTACTCTACTGCCTGTTCTTTGCCCCAACTATCACCTTGGCTGTGTATATAAACACCACAGGTGAGCCCACTTAAATAAACTGATGAAGAAGTTAGTATACCTTAATTAATAGAATCAACATAATAAGTAATTAAATACAATGTCTCTCTCCCCAACATTTTTATTCTAAAAGAGATCAAGAAACTGTTTTATTGAGCCATCCCAGAGGCTGGCTGTACTCCTACAACTGGGAGAGCAGGAACAAAAGGTAAGCCTGGAGCAAAAGCTCCAGTAAGCTGGCACTGAAGTGAAAAGATGCAATCAAGCTACTATTTTACCACTGCCAACAATGCAAAACATGCACATTGCCATAAGGGAAATGCAGTATTTGTGCTTCAAATATTTCCTACTTAGAACTCAAAAAATCTGTCCTTATCCATCCCATCTCCTTAGCTTTTCTTTTTAATTCAGGAGCATGTGCTTTGTCTCTATATACATGCCCTCACCTTCTGGAATAGAGGTTGAGAGATGTGGTTCTCACATACCTTAATTACTGGAACTCGTGGCTTGAACCTTGAGGACAGCTGTGTTAGCACTTCTCCAAGCAGTTGCTGGTGTTTTAGAACCTTCCTCATTTTCATGATTCTCACAATAGCAGCCTGCAGAGAAAGTCAGAAAGGTGTGCATAGGACCAAACTACCTGTCCTCTTGGATAAAGCCATTTCAATTCCTGAGCAGATCATATCTGCTAGCACAGAAGCACTGTCATAAACTCGAGTACCAGACAGGAGAAGCCTGCCCACAAATGTCAGCTGCTTACACAAAATTTAAGAACTCAGAGCACACAGTCACCAGAAGTGGCTTCGACACATGAATTTTAAGAACTGTGTGTACGGTCAGTCAGTCATGACAGCACCAACTGGTACCAAGAGCAACACAAAACTACTTGTGTAACAAACAGCCTTCTTTCTATATTAACCTTACTGTGATGCTCTCTCAGTAGTACTTCTGTATTTCCTTCCCCTGCTTCTTTGCTTCTCAAGTGGATTGTGAATGAACTAATACAAAATCACTGTTAATTTCATACTGGGTATTACTAGTTTTCAGCCAGGACAAGGTCTGGTGAGTGTGTGCATCCATAGAACCCAAACACTCATCCAGATCAGGTTAGAACAAGTGTGAACAACATGTTTATCTGTAGAGAAGCTTTTCTCCATTTTCTATTAGACTTCAGTTACCTTTAAGAGCATTTTAAACACAATTTTTATTGGAAGACAACATGCCATTGCAGTGTACTGTGTTGGGAGTTAAAAATAAGAAAACCCCACAGTAAGCTTCATTAAAGGATTACAAAGCTGTGACTCTGAATTCATGGCAGCATTCTGCAGTACAACTCACCTGAATCAGTAGTTTCCTATCTTCCTCTATATTTTTGTGTGTAGTTTCTTGCTCCTGCTTCTGTTCAGTCTTCATTGGCACATTGATGTTTACCCTTAATTTTTTGCTGTAAAGAAAAGTAAAAGTTAATCAAACAATTAGCCTGTTTAAAAACCAACCAAAGAAACAAAGAACAAACCGTGAACAATACCCAACTCCAAAATAAAACCCACACTACTGCAATTGCTTTACAACAAAGGACTTTGGGTCTTCTGAAAACTTTAGACAATCTTATTCAAGTTTAAAAAAAGTAATAAAAATTTGAAAAAACAACCTGCAACCAACCAAGAAACCAAAATACCTTTTTGGTGGTTGTGTATTTCATGACTTAGAGAATCCAACCTAGTGATCTGTTAGGTCTAACTTAGCACTGTATGATTACACTGTATTTGAAACATTTTTATGTTTAGTAAGAAGCTTCAAGTCAGTGAATGGGACAAAGGAAGCCAGTGGAAATAGAATGACCTGATTTACAGACTGGATTCTGTAAAGTGGAGAAATCCATTTGGTCTGTAAAACTGAATTTTGCCTTCCTTTCACACCTCCCCAGTGCTGATACCTGTGCTGAGGTGAGCCCACTACCACACGTGACCACTCTGAAGACAAAGTGCTGTGTTACAAGTGGGGAACAAACCTCAGTAAGAGCATCAATGTGCTCGGGGCTCTGCTCTGCCTGTTGGCTGCACTGGAGAGGGATCTGCTATTTATTTAACACAGTGTTGTGTGTCATAAAGTGAGAATCAGAGAGCTGCATAATTCAGCAACACTGAGCTCTTTCCATCACTGCATTAACATAACTGACCACAAATTCTCAAACCGTTAATTTTTTTGGTAAAGGGGGATAGAAAGAAGATAAAGAGAGAAATACAAGGAAAGGTTTTAAAATGTTTCTTTCACTTGAGATCTTATCTTCAGAAAGCACTGAACTCCTCACTGAATTTGTGCATGTTTACATCTATGCTCTGGTATGCATGATAAAAAGTGACTACAGTACTGTAAACAGCTTAAATTCACAACTGTTGAAAGGAACACTGGTTAAAGTAGGTAATAAAACCTACTGAAAGTCCTGTTTACTAAGTTTTCAAATCACTGTACACTCTGAGGTTCTAAAACCAGCCTGATCTTTTCATGTTAGCTCTAGTGAATGAACATTTATGACTTTGACCTTTGCTGGTCACTGTACAGTACTGTAACCTTATGAAATACCATGTGTTTTGCCAAGTGCACCTCAGTAAAAACCAGCACCATTTCTTACACAAAATAAATTATACAAGAATTAGCCATGAATCGAGGAACAAAAAGGATATAGGAAAATATGTCCAGGCCTTGACAGACTTTATGACAAAGTCAAAGTCAGACAGTTGTAATCTTACCCATCCCCCCAACTTGCCAGCCCTCTCCCTTAAAGTTGGTACACATTGGATCTTTACTTGAATTGGCACTTGAACCCTGAGGATTTCATCCCAGGTATACTATATTTTACCCAGATTTTGAAAGCAGAGGAGGATGCTACCCATTATACATATGTGATGCATGCTGTTTGTTTTTCCTTACTTTTTGTAACCAAGGTACAGTTTTATTAAAGTATCTGGTTTCAACTCCACTTCATCAACATTTGCATTTTCATCTTCCAAAACCTGCAAATAAACAAACAAATAAATAAATAGTCAGTAATACATTTTGCTGTATGTTAAGTAGGTTATAAAAAAGCAAGAGTACTTACAAGCAATTTTGATTTCAACAGTATCTGTAGAACTTGTGCCAAGATATCCTAAAAAATTACAGAAAATATTATCAGGCAGATAGACAGAACCTCTCTCAGCTTAAAAACTTGAACAAAAATGCACAGATTTAAATTAAGAACTAGTGAGTGCAGAACACTGCAAAATGAGGGGAAGCAAAGCAGTAAAAATGCCGTTCACAGGAATAAAATGTAGTAAGGCCCTTTTCAGGTGTTATGACATATTCTTCTTGCATTGGTCAAATAACAGAATTCTTAAGAAAGGCTAATTCCAAACAACAGACCTTTCCAGCTGCTGTTTTAGGAACTATTTTGCTAGCAGATTTATAAGCTAAGAAATAATTTTTCTCAATCCATGCAAATATATATAGCATGGCGAGCTCAAACTTCAGAAAGCAAGCACTGCTTTCTGATTAACAGCTTTCTCCTTTCTTGCTTGTACTAGGAATCTGTTCTGGTTGCTGTTGCTGGTTGGTCACCCAGATAGCTCCACTACTGATAATGTTCTGTGCAGGCTTGCAAAGCTGCTATTTTACCACATAAGAAATCTTCTGGGATCCACGCAGTTAGTTTTCAGCTGTATAAAGTGTTTTACTCTGGTCCAACTATAACTTGGGCTAAATACTTATTTTACATAAATATATATATACCTCTGCAAACAAGTACCTATAACAAAGGGCAACCCCCTAAGACTTCTGAGTATGCTGTAAAACCACCAGCAGCAGTAACTTCCTAGATATACATTTCTAGAAGATCTCACTGACTAGGAATACCCTAACTTTCCACAAGTTTGAGCAGACTTGATTCAAACCTACTACTAAAGGTCACAGATGCCAAATAAACTGTGGACCATAAAGTCTACTTGGAAAGAAAAGGAGGGAACCTTTTCCACAGGAGAGACTTAGCCAATGAAAGTGCAGCTTCTACTATGTTCGTGTACAAAAGCCTCGATATGTGAAAGAATGACAGATGCTCCCATCAGTCATTTAGGAAAAATACTGGTTTTGCTAGAATGTTGCCTTTTAACATTAAAATGTATGTAGTGAAACACTGAAAACTGCCAGCAGGAAGCTAGACAATTCACTCCAGTCATGAACAGAGTACACATGCACTAAGATTCATGAGAAGACCAGGCAGTTATGTTACAGAAAAGTAAACCAGGAAAGAAAGTTAATCAAGAATAGAGCGCATCAGTCTCCTTCAGGACAGAAACCAACTCTGGCTTCAACCATGTGTAATCACAATTTCTTAAAAGTGCCCTGAAGACCATAAGATTTGTTCACAAGAGTGTGGCAAAATGTGCAAAGTCACTACCATTTTTATTTGAGTACTGTCTGTCAGCTGCTGCACGGTATAGGCATCTTCTGTGTTGTACTGCAGTAAAATCGCCATCTGGAATGTGGATGCCTAACAGATTCAAAAAAAGGAGAATGGAGAGGGGGAAGTTAGAAAATGAGAACGAACAAACACACTTTCTGGATTTGAACAGCCTGAAATTCACCAGTTAAACACATATACTGGAATGTTTGGGCAATGGATAATACCCAACTAATCTTTGCACAATACAGAAAATCTAATGTTGCTTATACACCCAGAACTCCACCTTCCAGCATTAACTAAACATAACCTTCAGGATTATGATTATTTAACTAGCTGCAGACAGGTCATCAAATCTTCTATTATGGTGTTCAAAACATTATCCTTCTACTTGTTAATACAGTTTTGTTTTTCTCTGTCACTCCCTGACTCTTACCTGTTTAATCTTCATTAAAACCTACACAGACTACTGAACTCATCCTCACAACCCTTCAACTCTAGCAGAATAACAAAACCTAATTTATAAACAAGGCAGCCAGTGGCTTATTAACATCTATCACCACAGGGTTAACATATATTGATGACAAAGTAAGGTCTGATATTATCTTGTTTCTTCTCACTGTTGTAAACTCCCTTTCTTTGTCTCCTTTTTGAGAGAAAGCAGACAGCAAAATATAAGCAGCATGAGATCTTATGCAAAGTGGTTGTAGTTGTCTCACCCAATGCAGTTCAACACCTGTTTAAACCACAAGCCATGTATTCCCTTTTCAATTTTCTTTTAAACACAGATCTTAAGTATCAGTACAGTAAATAAAACAAACATACAATAAAGGTTCTATCAGCTGCATCCAGTCCCCTGAATGCAATCAACACTAAGTGTTTCCACTGGCATGACACTGTCCTTACCTGTAATGTGTATCTGTTTTTGAAACAATTGGTAACCAATTCCCCTTTGGACAGCTGATACAACCATGTTAATTTTCTTCCACTATGGCGACTGGCGTAAAATGCAGTAAATCGCTGATAGCTCCGTTCTAACTGTATAGAAACAACAATAATAAAGAATTAAATAATATTATCTTCACTGACTATTACTGGGACATGCTATGGAACCAACAATGGAGCATCAAATCTGATCACCTTCAACTGCTATGTTGTCTGAATAACACAAACAGAAATCCCAAGTGTTCAAATTCTGCAGACCAGATGAAAATTTCCCTCTGTTCTGAGTTTCCCCTTTGATGTGTCATTAATAATACAAATATAAACAAGTATTTAAGTTTCATTGGTAGAAAAAGCAATTTGGTTTAGCCACCTTCATTCTCTAGGTAAAGGCACTAAACTTGCTTATCATGTTAAGTATTCATGTCTTCTCTATCTTGAATAAGCACTAAACAGAAACTTAATTATTGTAATATCCAAAGGTTTTACTGGGCAGAGCTGAAGCAATGGTAAGAAAAAGTTTCTTAAATTAATCACATCCAGAAAAATACACTAACAAAAATTTGCTTTAGTCACTGCTGAATATTTTGAAGAGAGATCCATTAAACAGAGTTTTTCCATGGGAGAAATCACATTTGTCACACAGCTCCCTCCTACTACCTTACTCAATTATCTTGTTCCAAATATCCTCAGGCCAAACAGGCAAATACTAGACACACTTCCAGTCTTCTCTGACACACAACAAACCAGGAGTCATCAGCCCAATAAACAAATTTCTCCAATGATCATTCCACGTTTGGATGAACCAAGTACAGATGCCTCACCTCAGATGGCAGAGCAAACGTGCAGGACTGCTGGAACGGCCAGGATCCAGAACTCAGCACCTGGATGCTGAAATCCACTGCAAGAGAGGTGAAGAGGCTGAGCTGCATTATCCCCCTTGCTTCTACCCACTCTTCAAACACAGTCCCAGTTCTAATACAAGTAAGAAATGCTTCTGCCTTTTGGTCAAACTAACATGGTGAAAAATCATTAAGAAATTTTTTTTTCCCAGGCCATAAACAAATCTATTCATAAAAGATGTCACTGCAGTTGAAGAGCTTTAGATATACTGTGACAGACACTCAAACTTCTCTCATTTGGGGAAGCTATTATCCTGTTTCTATCCTAACAATAGACTTCCCTTTTAACATGCAAGTGTAAAAATCCTGAGTGCTCAACATCAGTCCACAGTACGCAACTGCAAACACAGACCTCTTACATTTATACTTGTAAGGCATTTTGGGCAAGTCAAGTAAAAATAATATAAAAAACTAAGTAAAATTTAAACCTGACAATACACAACTCTAACTGTAATCCAACAAACAATTATCAATTCCTTAGAGAATTTGTTTCAATGCTCTTTAATGAAAAAACATACATACAAAAAAAGTAATAGGGTCATCTAACAACCTGGAACACAATATAGGTTTTTCCTTAATATGTTCACACAAGTGTGAATCTCTGCCATGTTGTGCTCAAAATCAAATCTGTTTATAGAAAAATACACCTCTAATCAAAAAATACCAAAAACCAGCACACCACAAAAAACCCTAACAAACATACCAAAAAAACCACACAAAAAAAAGACAGGATTCAACTTTATTCAGAAGAACTGGCTGGATGGCCCAGAGACTGGTGGTGAATGGTGCCACATCCAGTTGGTGGCTGGTCACTAGTGGTGTTCCCCAGGGGTCAGTGCTGGGCCCAGTTCTGTTTAATATCATTATTGATGATTTAGATGAGGGCACCATCAGCACCATCAGCAAATTTGCAGATGAC
>NW_008680821.1:0-713 GCF_000695815.1 Acanthisitta chloris
AAACCCTCCTGGAAAAAACAGAGATGTAGAGGAAATTTTACTGCAAGTTGCCCATGACCCTGACTGCAGTTTTGTGGTGCATCAAGGTAGGCCTAGACCAGTGTCTGTAATCTCCTTTAAGACATGATAGATATACAAACCTATTCTGTATGTTCTTCTGTTTCAGAGGGGTGAAAACCCCAAGAGATTAATTATAAGATACATTCCTAAAAGCATGGTTTGGGATTTGTTTGATTGCAAACAGGTTGTCTGAAATACTGGCAAATAGCATTCCTATTGATATAGGAAGGTGTGTTTTGATTTGGGTCCTGAAAGAGGTAGATTTTGGGGGTCAGTGTGGCCTGCTTAGACCATCCTACTCTGGGATTTTTCCATCTTCAGCCATGACTTCATGGAAATAATGAGCTGTATATCCTACTGGTCAGACATTGCAAGGCTAAGTTAATTTTCTGGCTTGCTGACATTACTCATCCCAGTTAGTCCAGACACATGATCTCTGGCAGAGAACTCAAGCTTTGAGGAAGAAGATTGAGGTGCTTCTCATCATCACTGATGATGTAGACAAGATTATGTCATATGAACATACTAAAGCTAATTCTGCAGACATCAATGCTTTATTATACTGCAGAAAAAATGAACATGTTTAGTATTTGGAGCCCTTTACATATTTAAAGAACTTGATGCATTTGAGTTCCAGGTGGCCAATCTTGCAA
>NW_008680822.1:0-4518 GCF_000695815.1 Acanthisitta chloris
CCGCTTCCCCTTACCCGCTGCTCTGTCGCTAGGGTTTAGGGTTATGCACAGACTTGGGGCGAAGGGCGCCCCGTGCCCTGTTGGCAGGACGTGCCGGCGGGAAAAAAGCTGCCCGCCCAGGCAGCGGCCCCATGCGCAGCGCCAGGTACCTGCGTGTCCCGAGCGCTGCTCGTGCCAACACGCGACTCCGCGAACACACTTTGCGGTAATGCACAGACCCGCGGCTCACGCCGCACAGCCTGAGAGCTGCGCTCGGACATCTGCTTTCCCATACACACGCGAACGTGTGCGGGAGAGTGCCCGAATCCCGTTTCAAAGCTGTGTAATTCAGATGTCACTTCAGTGTAGTTTATGAAACCACACTGGAATAAATCCTGGCACATGAGACCAGAATCAGACATTCAGGATAACAGCACATATTCCCAGGCACAAAAACCATAGCTACAGACCCTCAGAAATCTTCACAAACATCAAAACTGGCACACACAACTAATCTCATGAAACACATTTCCAAAGCTCTGCATATGTACTGGCTGCTGTTAGAGTCTGTGTGCTTTCACAGTTCCCACACACGTTTTCACACTCATACGGTTCTTTACAGCAACATACCAACACCTATCTGAAGGTCCCTCTCCACATAAGCACGCAAACCTCTCGGGCATATGCCTACCACACGCAGCCTTGCACTGAATGCCTGACACACAAAGGTGCACTACAGGGTCTGTTTGTCCCTTGCTACCTACTCTCCACCTTCCAAACTGCACTCACAAACCTCACTTGTCTCCTATGCTTCTTCTTCATGTTTAGATGCTCACTGCTCAAATATATAAAAATATCCTTAAGAGATAAACAAGAACTGAATGCCTTTTTAAAACAAAAATACACCCAGATATACCAGGAGAAAAGCTTAATTCTCTTATGCCAGGCAAACAAACAAAGTAGAAACTAAGAGAGTATCTCTTAATATAAAAGCCAGATCTAATTTGAGGCAAGAGTGTACAACATTAGGAGAAGCAAAGGGCAGACTAGAGATGTTTGGATGAGGGGGGTGATACAGCAAAGAATAAAATGCAATATATGGCAATAAACAGACTAAATTAGGCTACTACTTTTCATACAATCAGTATTTGTAGAAACTTGAGAATATTCAGAAAAGGGGAATGGCCAAGTTCACAGCCAGTGTAAACTGCCATTGCTTTATTGAAGTCTATCAATGCAACTTCCTCACTACCTTCTCTACCAGAGATCTTAAGTAATGTCATACGAACTAATGGTGTGCCCTGGTGTGTCCTCAGGGCGTGTGAGGACAAGTTATGTGATTCTGATCAATTCTTTTTAAGACAGGACATTCTTTTAAGGGAAGTCAAGACTGAGGTCTTTTATGGGGAAACGTACACATGAAGACAGCACAGAAAACAGGTTAGTTTAGAAAATGGAGCCAGAGAGAAGACTCATCCAGTTTTAAGAGTACAGCAAAATCTAATTACCTGAATGTTGCAGGTGACACAATTCAGATTATACATGAAGCAGAATGAATACAAATGGAACATATATGTATATACCTCTGTACATTTCAGTGATATATTAGCACAGCAGAAACTCTAAGATGCTTTAAATGATGAAGAGACAAGAGATGAGCTTTAGCAGGGCATTAGCATTAGTAAGGCCCAAGATTTTAAGCAAGGAACCTCACTAGCCACATTGGAGAACACCTCACCCAAACAGAGGCAAGAAGGACAAAACGAGCACCCGTGTGTTTCCAACAGAAAGCTGAGGCCAGAGAGGGAGTCACTGATGATCTAGTTGCCCCATAAAGAAAATTCCTTATGCACAGTGGCAAGGGAGGCTGAAGGAGGCACACAGGGTCAGGGCCTGGGCAGACTACAGTTCAAGAGCAGTTAGGGTGTGTGCAGTGAGCTGATTTTGACAGAAAACTATTTTCTCCAGAAAGACGCACCCTGGCTAGATCCTGACTGGCAGAGACTAGCTGTGGTGGAGGCTCTCAGTGAATGGGAGACCAGGGTGGGAATGGCTTGGCAGGCAGATCCTGCTCTCCCAATAGCTGTTGTTTTAATTTTGCACTTTAACTTTTATCCAGGCCGAGGTGAAGCAAGCAGGGAACCATGTGATTGCCTGGCACAAGGTCCCACAGGGCTGAATTAACTGATACAAACAGTACAATAGTGGGTTTGTACTCTGGAAATGGGCTGTTGCTGACAGAGGACTGCCTGGGTGAGGTGGGCATTTACAGAGTGGTGCAGAAAAGTAGAGTTAATCTCTTCTGACCCAGTGCAAACGGACAAATGGAGCTACCCCTGCCTTGAGAGCAAGCTGTGCAGAAGACTGGCTCTTCCTTGCTGAGAAGGAGAGAAAGGAATAGCCTCTGCTGGTTGGATTTGATCTGCCAACCTGAATTCCTCAAGAAAGAGAACAAGAGTCCTGCAGGCCGATTGTAGACCTTCAGGAGTCTTCATTCTTTTCAAACCTCTCCACACATACCCCTTGCTGAGCTCTACTCACGGCTTTAGCTAATTTCTCTTCCCCCAAAGAATAAAGAAGGAAACACTGATCTCAACATGACCATCCTTCTGATACATGGGTTTTTTAAATTGGTACCAGGATGAGGTTAGAAAGAACTGTAGGATTAATCTGGTAGATCTGGAAGCAAAAATACTCAGCTTGGGTAAATTCAAGGCAGAACTGCACACGCAACAGCAGCACTAACTTGCATTGTGAGCACAGACTTTGTTTGCTGCTCTGAATGAATCCTCCCCTGGAACTGCTGCTCTCTCACTGTAGGATGGCAAGGACAGTCCAGGCACTCAGTCTGTGGCCTCTAAGCAGGTGCCTTAGTAAGTGCTACCCATTGGGATGATTTTCATTAGGCAGCCTCTGGCTTTTAAGGCCACCAGTTCTCCTCACATCTAGTGTCCCAGTGCAGAACAACGACGTTCCATCAACATTAGTCTTGGACAGATCACAGTCAAAGTGCTGCAGACGGATGGAGTGAGAGGCAGTATCTGTTCTTTGAGACGTGCAATCCCCCTCCCACAAAGAAAGAAAGATTTGTGAGACATGTGTCTCTGCTTTTGCTGGCTCTTCCAAGAAATAATGGATAGAGACTTTCTTTGAACACTTTCCCCTGTTCTTTAATGACTAATCTGTTTTGGATAAATTAATTTTTTACTTTTTTTAAAAAACTTTTATCATGGAATAATGATCAACTTTCCAGCAAGTTGACTGATTGAGTGACAGAAATTTCATTTGGTCTAATATAGGAGTAACCCGCAAATCATGCCAAACAAACCTGATTTCACCTGTTGATAAGGCTATTTTTTTGTGAATAAGGAAAATGCAGCAGAGGGAGAGATCTAGTTACATTGGGGGAGTTGGGATCTTTTTTTCCCTGTTATGAAGGCACTATTATTGTATTCTCACAAGGAAGACAGTGAAATGGTGTCTGCACAGGGCAAACATCAAACATAATAATTAGGAGACTTAAACTGAGCAGAATAGACTTGTGTATACACATTTTTATCTTGTGTGCTGGAGAAAGAGGACTTCAATGACAAGAGACCTTTCTCAGCCCCTGTCTCATTGAAGGAAGCAATTACAGAGGGGTCACTGTGGTGAATTCAGAAGACAACCCTTTCACACTTTTGAGGCCAATAGAACTGCTTGGACTTCACACAAGTCATTGTGTTGCATGCCCTGATCCCTCTGCTATGCAAGGCTAGTAACCCTGAAGAGAAACTTAGGTCCCCTGAGCACAGGTCCCATATGGCTGGTAGACTTTCACCACATATTGCCATAGTAAACAGCTGTTCCAGCTACAGACTCTATCTATGAGGACAAGCCAGCCTTATTTATTTTAGGCTCTATTCTATCTTCCCTTACTACACCCAAACAAAACAGTTTGTTCTCCCCACCAAAGGCAATGTCTTCTTTTCTACCAGAATCTGATAGGTTTTATTTCCAAAAAAAATGCAAATTTGCCTTGCAAACAATATGCTACCATCTAAAAGGTATCGCTACCATCACTGCTGAACATTGATTTCAGCAGAAAATAGTTTTCACATTCTGATTTTTAAACAATGAACACTCACCTGAAAAATGCTTCAAGCATTACCTAATCTTTAAAACGTGTTATAATTCGCAACCTACAGACTGCCAAATCATATCAAGAGGTTATGTGGCTTGCTCCAGATCATTCTGAGCAAATCTGTAGCAGAGCAAGAGTCTGAACACAAGTATTTTAACCCTTACTGTCCTGCTTTGAATGACAATTCTCTGCCTCAAAACCATGACCCTTCTGTAAGTTATGTGCTTGGATACAATAGTGGTAGGAACCTTGAGATAGGACAAACATAGTCCCCACACTGCCAGTGAAAAGTCAAGACTTTCTTTGAATAACCTCTATTTTTGTAGGGCCAATGCTGTTTGGTGTCCTTCTGCACCCATTTCTGTCTTTGTAGTGTTAATAGCAGGACTAGTTACAGAGCAGAACATGTTCCTGCT
>NW_008680822.1:4541-34691 GCF_000695815.1 Acanthisitta chloris
CAAAGACAAACCAAGCAAAGCTATACTAACTTCTGTGAAATTAAAACAGGGCATCAGTGTAAGAGGCAGGTGCAAAGTATATTACCAAATGAGGAAGAATAAAGACAATGGAAAGACAGCCGTTTCTTTCCCGATTCTGAAAGAACTTGTAACATGAAAGATATAGGGAGGTAGGAGAGATGATATAGCTGGGATTATGCCTTTGCTCTCTCTTGCATCATTAGTTAGCTGGGGCATCTGATAGGAACTTCTCCTTGCCTAGAAATACTGCAGTCTATCTTCTTTCATGTTTTGGCAACCTACTTCTTAGTCAGTCTTTGCCTAACTCTTGTTTAACTAAGCAGACAGAAACCTTCCTTAAAAAAACCTCAGTAATTACAGAGGTAGGTGGATCTTGTAGACTCTTCAGTGGAGAGCTGTGATCCAGCTCCAAGTTTTGACCTGCTGCTGATCTGTTTGTGGTGATGTATGACACTAATCCTCAGTTGGATCACTGTGGTCAGGTAGAACATGACCATGACCTTGACTGGAGAGTGATTTTATTCACACTGACAGATACACATCATTTACTAGCATACTTACTGCTATTTCCTATCCTCTTACCAAATTGCAGCAAAGCAGAAATTAATCCTTCCCCATCCATGATCCTAGGTGTCAATGGGTTAGTAGCTGAGTCATTTGCTCAGCTACCAGGGGAAAGGAGGGAACACAGGCATCTTTACTTCTGCTTAGCTGTTGCCAATCCTCCAGCACAGAGGCATCACAAGTATGGCCTTCCTAGTATTGGTGGTTCATCCTGTCAGATGGGATTCAAGCAGTATCTTTTCAACCTTAGCTTTCCTATCTCAGCACACTAGCTTCAAGTCTTGTATTGCAAAAAGCCAAGGAGGATGGTCAGGAGAACAAGGAATGCTTGATTATTCTTTGGATTTGGGGAGATGATTAGCTGATTCTCTCTCCAAGCCCATGCACTCCAAGCCCATCCATTCCAATCACCTTAGGACCCTAATATTCACAGTATCAACTTACTCACTGAACTGAGCAAAAGAAATATCTATATCATCAGGAGATGATACAGCACTTAATTATGCTGCAAGCCAAAAAATTAAAACATTTTTGGTACATGCATTGGTAACATCAAGTGTCTCAATCCATAGAAGGAGTGGGGCTTAAAGAACCAAAATGCTTCAGAGTTACTACTGTTAAGAAAGCATGCCCACTGAGGGCTAAGCAGTGAAGATGAAGGGTAACTTTTCCAAGTCTGTGATGGAAACACTTGCAAGGTAACTTATTTCCCAACAACAGCAATGAGGTGTCTGCAGTAGCCCAGACTACAGTCTGAATACAGGCACTGATCTCTCTGGCAGCCAGTGACAGGACCCAAAGGAATGGCCTGATGTTGTGTCAGGTTAGGTTTAGGATAAATATTAGAAAAAGATTCTTCACACTTTTGGGGGGAAAACCACCTTTTGGTGGTTGGCCACTGGAACAGGCTCCCCAGAGAAGTGGTCATAGCACCAAGCCTGACAGCTCAAGAAGCACTTTGGCAATGCTCTCAAGTACATGGTGTGATTCTCAGGGATCTCCTGTGCAGGGCAAGAGTTGGACACGATGACCCTCGTGGGTCCCTTCCAACTTCAAATATTCTGTGATTATGTGATTCTGTAATACTATGACATGACAAAAAACAGTGGCTATGTGTGCAATTTCCTCTTAGCTGGGTTTTCTGAGTAGGTACCAGAGTCCTTTTGGAAAGTGATGTAGGCAGTTATAAAGAAGCAAAGCAGTGAAAGGACTTTCCCATGCAGGATGTAAGGGATGAAGAAAGCAAGGATTAAAGACCTTCCTTTCCCTGTAGGAACTTCCATCTGGCCTCATCTGGGCACAGTTGATAGAAGACTATTGACTTCACTGGGTCAGCCAGGCCAAATACAGAGGAGCTCACCAAGCGTGGATCTATACAAAAGTATTTAACAGTGAGATGAACCTGCAGGTCCCGAGTGACATTAGCAAACTTGATGCAGTTTATGTCTGGAAAAAGCAGAGATCATCAGATGATCACGACTGCTCTCCTGGTCACCTTCTCCAGTCTCAGGATATTCCAGTTTCTAACAGCAAGGGGCCACAGGTTTTGGCTAAAGCCAGACTTGGCACAGGCCAGCTTAGATCTGATGCATGGTATCAGCAGTATAACAACCTCAAGTCTCCTCTGCTCTGAATCTCCAAACAGGTCAGTTAAGCACATGAACTTTTTTAAGATTTTTGTACTAACTTTAGTGTTTGAACAACAATGCAGATTTTTTTTCACAGCTGCCACATGAGTTTAGTTACTACTTGAACTGCATTCATTTCACTTGCTGGACAAGAGCAAATTGCTGTGACAGACTATTTGATTAGACAGCTTTGCAACAAACCCTATCCCAAGCTTCTTAACATACTTCTAACTTCTGAGTTCCATCATGAGATACATGTCTGTATCTCATTCAGACATCTGCAGTAAAACACACTAGGGAATCACTGCTCTGTCTACAAGTCATTAACATTCAAACACTATGCCTACACACCATGAATGATCATGGTTTTATGGTACACTTTCAAAAAAATAAATAGAAAAATAACAAGAAAAACAATCCTTGCTTATGCTACAAAACATCACTTAGAAGAGGCAGGGCAACTCAGGACCATATAAATATGTCTTGCTTCAGCTACACTGTATATGCACCTACAGTATCAAAAAAGAGTAGCCAGTCACAGAGACAGATGCTGGTTACCAGAAAAAAAAGCTCTTCTGTGCAGAGGAAAGGAGAAGTTTCACCAGCTCAGTTCTACTTCTGTTACGCAGTTCTGTGTACTCCAGAAGATAACAATCTCTCTCACGTGTGAAAGTACAAGCCCCTGGATGTCTTTGAAAAGTTTTTATTGACTGGAGTTCCAAGCCTAAAAGTTTCTCAGAGATTCAGGCACAGAGGCAGTTGTGGGCAGCGCTAAAGCCTTCTCCTGATAGACCTGAACATGTGCCACTGGATTTCTGCAAAAATGCCTTCATTCTTTAAACTCACATGTTGCCAGCTCCACCGTTCCTATGGTAGCACTAGAAAAGATTACTTTTCAGCATCATTGTTAAGGCAAACTCAAATCTCAGTCCCATGTGGTCTGAGGGTGACTTTGGTGCTGCAGCCTCCTAGCAACAGGTCCCCTTAGTCTCCACAGTGCTTACAAAGGAAAATCCAGTTTTGGTCTTTTGCTAATCTCTTTGAACACCTTTATTTTAGTGGTGATCAAAGGCTGCCAATGCCTCCTCTCTTTGTTCCTCTGTTGAACATACCAACCTTCCATTAAACATTTCCAGTCATCTGAACTCAGTAGTACTTAACTCATCTTTTAGACACTGCCCCATAACATTTGGCAGTATTTCATAAATCACATGGCCAGCAACTCTGCAAAGGGTAGGCTTTTATGACATTACTTCCTGAAGTTGTTGCTACCAAGTTCGCCCTGGGAACCATACAGTCTGGGGACAGCACTTCTTGTTAAACCCATTCCTTTTCCAGAATACCAAGAAGCCCTGCCTTGCTTATGAGGAAGAAGGTACCAGGCAAGAGTACCTTGAGAGACCACTTTGCTTCCAGGGATTCATTTCATGAGGATGCTCATTAAACTGACTGGTCAAGCAGGATGGTTAAAGCAAATGAAAAATGTAGGTCATTAGCCAGGAATCATTTGGGCTGAATCAGCCCATTTGGCATTACACCCATAGGCATGGCAGCTGCATTCCTCCCAGGTAGACTTGTGCCTATTCCAGAGGCACTGGCAGGGACAGTCTTTAGCCTGAAACACAGCACAAAGCTCTGCTAGTACACATCACACAGAGTACCTGACCAACACTGTAAGGATGTTCAGAACATGCCTTGCATGTCGTACTGCCCAGAGGGGACATTCTGCATTAGTTCTACAGTACTAATACTTCCAGAAATACAAAACACTTCTGCATAGACAAACCTAGATGACATTCATCAGATGAGCAATAAATACCTCTAAGAGCTGCAGCAAGATACAAACCAAGTGTCTTTAAATAGCAAATGTATAGTCAAATCTAAGGACCAGTTTATTTGGTTTTTAGCTACTACAGTTCATATATACATAGAACAAGAGCACCAATATAAGGTCTAAATATTTGGCAAGCTGTCAAATGCCCATTAATGAGATGCTGTAGGTTAGCTGAACAGACAAGTGAGAGCCTATTTGTCTCATGAACTTATGTTCCCAGACTTTTACCTACACATTGTGGAGCAAAGGATAAGCACTCAGATATCTCAGTGATTAGCTCTCCCAACAGTAAAACACATCCCAAAAGTATAGTGTCTTAGAGTGGTGTAAGAGTTATTAAATGTCTGTGGGATGTCCAGGAGCATCACATGTGTCCAATGCTCTTAAGCAAGGGTCAGTGCTAGCTGCAATACCCGAGGAGGTGTCCTGTAGAGATTTCTCTGAATAAGGCATGGATCAGGCAGCCTGGTGGAACCAGTAAACTGTAGCTTTGCCTGCACTGCTATACTATTTCACCTCAGCCAAAACTCTTGACACAATATAAATAGCCCCCAAAACCCTCTCTCTAAAAGAAGAAATTGTTTCTCCAAAAATCGGAGGAGAAGCAGGGTCATCAGATGAGGCCGAAATTGGTTTAAAAGCCATTAAGAAGAAAGCAACCTAGGCATTCAGGAGCAATCACAGCTGCTTGGACTGATCAGGAGAGACAGAGGGAATTATTTATTTATGGACTTCCTGCTCTCCCTGAGCGGATGCCTCCACTGGGGAAGCTTTAAGAGGAGCAGGGAGCAGGGGGCAGGTGCTGCTTGGAATCCTCCAGAGGTTCTCCTGGCCTGTGCCTCGGGAGAGTTGTATGCAGTTCATGCTCAAAGCATCCTCGAGCCATCAACTTATCTTTCCAAGAGCAGAAAAGGCCAAAACAGATCTCTGCTAGGATGAAGCACATGGAGAGCCCCAGGCACCCAGATTGCCATGCAAGCTTTGCACAGCTTACAGCAAGATCCCTTCAGAGCAATAGTGCTTGAGTACACAGCCGTTTCTCTCTTCTCGTGGTTCAGCTGCTTCCCTTTAAACACAGATCAAGCGTCTCTAGGGACTCAGCAAGCATTTAACAGACCTGCCTGATGGAAGGACCTCCAATGAGAAAACCAAGACCTGAAAGTCCCAGTAGACATCCTCAATTCAATCCACATCTGAGAAAGCAAGCCTGAAGTTACATGCAACCAGATCCTAACTGCACAGAAAGCACGTCAGTCTAGTATGTATCCAAAGCTCATCTAAGCATCTTGAACTTAAGGGGGAGGGAAGGACTTATCAGAGTAAACATGAGAAAACCTGTGAATTGAAAAACTCAGCATGGAAATACAGAATTCTTGATATGGTATCCAGAATTCCTTTCAAGATACAATACTGTCTTTCCCAATGCAATTTCTTATTGTTTTCCAAAACTGAAGGATGAAGAGGAGTTATTCCTTAAAACCACAGAATATCCTTCAATATTCTGAGTTGACCCTTCATCACTAACTAAAAAAAACAGCTGTAGAGACAGAGAGACAGATCTGCCCAGCCACCTAGATCTGGCAACTACCCTCTTGTTCTGGCTTTGGACAGAGGGCCACAGAGGGGAACCAGGGCTTGGAAACTATCAACCACCACCAGAATTTTTCACTAGAAGATCCTGCAGAACAGTAGTGTTACAAGAGTGTCCATTGATGAGGGCTGAACAGATTATGTGAGTGATACAGCCTGCACTGTGTCATTTCATATCTCCCTGCAATTCATTTTTGATGAGGTGCCAGAGATTGAGATGAAAAGGGCACGAGCACACAGCAAACTACTGCTTTAGATAGATCTCATTCAACTATCCCAGTTTATTTCTGCTCCGCCTCTACTAGTATATCTTGCATTACTCCCCAATTCTGATCACAAATCAGTATATTATTTTGTGCCATTAAAGCTACTGCAAAGCCATTTGTGGCAGCAAAATAACTCACTATGCATAAAGTGCTTTGGGAAACCTTTGAAAAGGACTGAAGAACAAGAGAATATCATCTTCATCAAGATCAGTGATCCAAGGTAACCTCAACACCAAAAAGGCACAAAATCTAACCATTTCAGCAGGTCCTAACTGAGACTGCCTCCTCCCCAGTCCACTCCTCCCAACACATAAAGTGATTTCTGCTACTTGTAAATATATAAAACCATGTTTGTTCTCCCAGTTTATGTTCCTCTAAACAAAGGGCAGTAAAAAAGGGATCCATTTTCCATTCAATAAAACAGGTCTTACTTGGTCTCTCAAAGGAAAAGCCTTTTGCTGCCCATTCAGAGACACGTTACATTTTTAGAGTTGGCGTAACCTTTGTTTCGCACTCTGGGAAACACATCATTAAGTACTGACAGCTACATAGCCCTGACAGGGGACTGCTCCAGGGACGGTTGCATCCCCCAGGGAGCTAGAACCAGCAACCCAGGGCTCTCTGCAGAGCTCTTCTGCTTTGACCATTAACTTGTGGCTTTACAGGGCCAAACCAAATACACGGCTAGTTCAGAAGTGCTGGGGTTATTCATTTGTGTGCTTTAGCACATACTGTTTGGGAAATTCAATTCATCCCTTAAGTTACTAAATACAGCTTTAGGTTCTAAAATCCTTCAGAGTCTGCAGTATTCTTTGCCCCTTCATGCTCATTTGCCTTTTTTTTATTTCCCTTCCAACTTGCTAAAAGAAAAAAAGTCCATTTTGATTCTGTTCTTGGCCACTCAACCTTGCTTTCAGTGTGGCACACGAACTTCCCCTGCTGCAATGGTCAGGTTACATAAAGAAAATGAGAACATTTGCTTCCTTGTGAAACACTTCCCATTAAGTTTTTTTCAGTCACAATAATTTCTGTAGCGTTCTCTGTGCTTTCACAAAGTTTCAGTTTTGCATAAATACAAGGCTTAATCTGCACCCATTTACATGCACTTGATGGCTAGAGGAGGCCTCTTCATCCTGCTAAGGTACACTCAGGCCCCTGCACAGACACCAGGTGCCTCCCCACTGCTGAGGCCCCAATGGCATTAGTGATACCCAGTGTTCACCTCCTTCCTTTACAGGCTTTCTTTGCATGAGAGTTATACTGCAGGATAATTCAAGGTACTATTTGAAATAGATTACCTTACGATGGTGCAAAAGGCACTCTTTACTATTGAAACTAAACCTGTTTACACATTAATAAGCAAAAATGAAGCATCCTCAAACTAGAAGGAGAGCATCCACAATTTGGATTTTCAGTAGTTTAAATGGATTACTCAAAAATCAATGCAATTTATAAGTGCACAGCTACTTGTGTAGCAAAGATCTTCTCTGAACTGAGGAAACAGAAGCAGTTGTAAAATAAATGACTGCCTGAGCAAGGGTGCAACACCCATTAATGACTACCACAAAGCAACAAGGAGAAGGGGCTGAGGAGGTAGTGTCAGTTTCTTGCACAGAGCTTGTTAGCAAATACTGTATTCAAATTGACTGCCTGCAAGCACTGGAGAAAGGGCATCCAGAAGTGACAGCCAGCTAACAAAAGTTTCAGGACCTCCCAGTATATTCAGGATCCTCCCTTGGCTGGAAAACGTGAGGGGAAATACAAAAGCTGATGTAGGTGCACGTTCAGAGCTGCAGAAAGTTTTCTGACACTCATGCAGCATGTGCATTACGTAAGGGTGCAGGTGTCTCAGTCAGCAGGGGATGCAGATTAGTTACTCTAGAGCGAGCGCTGCACAGAACAAGGATGCACAGCTTGCAGCACTCCTGCCATACATCCCTACCACCCAGGGCAGTCCCACAGAGCCTTGCTATCAAGAAAACCATCAGAAGATGCAACAGCCTTTGTGGGAGGCTGAGGCCAGAATCCACTCCCATCAAACAGCTCTCCGGACCAGGATGTGACTGCGGCTGGCGAAACATGTTAGCTAATGAAGATTGAGTCAGGCAGGCAGAGACGATCCCCTCAGCCTGTTAATCCATTTAGGGAAGGAGAAGGGAAACCTGAGCTGAATTCCTGTGCTCACTGCACTGTGCTGGCTTTAGCACCTAGGCAGAGAAAATCCAACCACAGAGGGACTGGGGAGAGCTCTGGGTGCAAGACTAGTGGTTTTGGGAGACAAGAGCAAAAGCTTAGGCAGGAAACAGCAGACCTTAGGAAGAGAGCCAGGGCAGGATTTTGTGTCCACTGGGAACTAATGAAGCAAACTGAGCTTTTCTTGTCCTCCTATCAGGACAAAGCAAGAAGGGGATGTATGTGAGCTTTTGCAAAGCAGCAGGGCAGGGAGAACACACACACCTTACACCTTTTTCACAGGGTAATAAAAGGTTCCCAAGGAGTCAACTCAGACTCCTGGGTTAGACATTCAGAGTGAGCATTTGTGCCCCAAACACCCAGCCCAGCAGTGACAGAAAACCAGCATTGCCTCCCACCCAGTTTAACTGGCAGTTTGCCGGGATGATGGGTGCCAATCCCAGGAAACGTCAGATTATCCTTAACCACCAGAGGGTGCTCCCCATCTCAAAGACAGAGTCAATGTCATACATGTACCCAGACAGCTAGAGGAGCCCTGATTTCCAGCAATCGTGGATCCGAGCAAGGGAAAAATTAGAAAATTAATAATAAATAACAACTGATGACTCTGATACTGTGCCTCACTTCTGTTTCCCCATCCCTCCTAGCAGGGCAAGGTAAGGCTGCCTCTCCCATTTGTCCTCTGCATCCTGCTCAGTCAGGTGATTTTCCTCACATTGAAGATTAAATCACTTTTATTCTTTCCTCCTGGATCATGGATCCAGAGCAGCAAATAAACATTTTCCGCTTGGCAGGTCTGTGAGAGTAAGACTCTGACTTGCCTGCCCCTGAGCAAGGTTAGGATCATACCCTATGGTCAGATGCAGTTTTTGCAAATCAAGGCCTGACCTTACCCTTGCACTGCCACAATGGTGTGAGGGCTGCTAGCCCTTATGTTCATTTACCCCACTCTGTCCTGAGCTAGTTTTCCAGAGAGCAGAGTGCCTGTTGTGCAGGGATGCTTCAGAATGGTGTTTTCAAAACATCAGTTTGGGGCACTAACACTACCTAACTCTATCAATAAGACACCTGTAGGGATAGACTGTTCACATTGGTAATGCAGTGGCCCACAGCCTCTCTTCCTTCTCTCCTCAAAGGGAAGCAGAGGTGTATGCCTCCAGATGCACACACTGGAACTGTGCACCTGGCAACACACCATCTCATGCCTCAGCTTCCCGTTTGCATAGGTTAGAAGTAATACCTGAGAGTTGCATCTGATGTGGAGAACAGAGCAGTTAGGATTAAATCATAATGGTTGTATTCCACCCTGAGATTCAGAAAAGAGAGTTTAAAGCATGCCAAGTAAGATCAGACACCTATGCAAAACAGACTAACTCTGCTGACGTGTCTGGCATAACATCTGTTTGTCCTAGTCCCAGTTTACTTTGATAGTCCAGGTCTGTATATCCCGTGGGGAAGTCAGCTCTCATTGATGGCTCCCACCCAGCACATGTGCTGCATCTTGCTGTCTGACCCCTACAAGAACAGATTGTTGTATTTTTTTAATTGTCCTTTCCTCTCTCCTTTGGCCAGTAATGCCAGGCCCTGCCTGAGGGGATTTTTGTGAGAGCTCTTGCTCTTTGGTACCCTGACGTCACTTTTTCTTCTGTGCTCTTTAAACCATACAATACATTTGTCCGATGAAACTGTTAAAACCTAGCAGTTAAACCACTGGACAAAGAACTCTTACACCAGTTAAAATGTGTTTGATAGGTTTGGCTTACTTAATTTCCAGAATGAACCATTATCTGCAACACATGTGGGAACCAGTGCTTTCCAAGTCATCAACTAGTCAACAGTGATACCAGTCATCCTTGAGAGAGGCATGACATTCTACAGCCTAAACTGGCCAATGAATTCTCCTTCCAGTATTTGAGATTGTGAATCGGGAAAAGAAGGGGAAAATATATGAGAAAAAGATTTTATGGCACATTTCTTCGGCATTTGCAATAGACTAATGTACTTCCTACAAACAAAATGTCAGGGTTATGTGACACAGCTCCACTTCTTGTACTATTCATAACATTTTCCCTTCAACTTATAGCAAGTATCAGACATCCATGGAAAGGTTACCCAGCATTAGGTTTGGACACTGACCATCCAAGCACCATTAATCTACTACTTCTCCATTCGACAGAGTTTAACACTTCTCCATTAGCATTACAGTCACTACATATTTCATAGAATCCTAGAATAGACTGGATTGGAAGGGACCTTGAAGATCACCTAGTTTCAAACCCTAGCCATGGGCAGGGACACCTTCCAGTAGACCAGGTTGCTCAAAGCCCCATCCAACCTGGCTATGAACACTTCCAGGGTGGGACATCCACAATTTCTCTGTGCAACTTCTTGTTCTAGTGTCTCACCACTCTCACAGTAAGGAATGTCTTCCTAATATCTAATGTAAATCTACCCTCTTTCAGTTTAAAGCCATTTCCCTTTTCCTATCACTACATGCCTTTATTTTTCCTAAACAGGCACATGAGTAGTCATCAAAAGTTAAGTTATTTAAAATTATTTATTTTGAGCATTATATTTCAGCATACTTTCACTAAGACTTAAGCTTTGCCATTCTCCCTCCACTCATTACAGCAAAGGCTTCTAAAGTCATTTCATAAACCTAGCGACATCCTCCTCTTGCATTGTGATGCATGGGAAAATTACTGAGGGGTTTATTGTTTTAATTACTACTAACAGGCTGTAAGTTCTCAAACACACCAAATTCCTTCACTGTTAAGAACAGCAGCATCAGGATATCAGTTTTGCTCATAATGGCAAATTACAGGGTCAGATCTGCCTTTCTCCCTCCCACAAATCTGCACCTCAGTGGAGATTGCAACTTGTAGAATACATAAAATGAGCAGGTTTTGACTACCTGCATTTAATTGATCTGCAGCTAGATGAAATGGCAACACTTAATCCAAATGGAGAGGCTGGGACAAAACGATCTTACAGCACATAAATTTGCAAAGCATGATAGGACCCATGAAACAAAGAGAAACAAAAACTGTATGTTAAGTGGGACTGACTATAAATGAAATCAAGAGTTTGGAAATACCACAGTTGTGCTTTCTTGTGAAAAATACTCTTAACCCTCATGTACATATGCATTATTTTATAGTCCATAATTACAGGATCATATTTTTTCACAGTACCCTGTCTCAGACTCAGAAGGGATTGTTCCAATGTAATGAGCAGCTGGTTTTGGTGCTGGTTTCTGCTCATTGTTCAGTGTGTGGCCCCAGGCCTTATTTACCACACATTATTCAAACCTGGCTCTAGAGATTTATTCATTTCCTTATGTGTTTTTCTATGGGCTTATCATTACACTGTCCAAGTGCTTCACTAGCCCAAGATCATTTATTTTCACATACCTCTGTGAGATGAGGGGGTATTTTTATTCCCATTTTATGGGTGAATGACTGAAGACTGTATTAAAAGATATTTGTTAATTCTGGGTGCCGACTCTGAGACACCAAGAGCCTGACTAATCTGTGCTTGTATAGCACCTTGGGTTCAGTGGATTTCCATTCACTTAATTTGCAGCTGTAAGCACTCAGTGTTTCTGTAAAGTAGGTCCTTTGGGATCAAAAAGGTCCCCTATAAAATAAGTAACACACAATTAAACAACCACTGGCACAGCAGCTGCTTCAAAAAAACCCCAAAAACTATCATATAGAAATGGTCACATATAGAAAAGAAGTCAACTGGCAGGTCAGAAATTCACTGCCTCAGCTACAAAAATGTTCCCTTTCTCTCCTGCAGTCCCTTGTCTCACTCAGTACACACCTGACAAATGAGGCAGGGGTCCTACAGATGGTCTCTTTCACTGTGCAACTCTGATTTATCTCAGAGCAGGTCCATCACATGCAGTGAATGAGGCAAGGGTCCTGTGAAAGAAATAGCACACAGTGATGTAGCTCAAACATGAGTTGTATGAGACACACAGCCAGGTAGAAGGAAGTTCTTGCAAAGAATAACTGGTCTTTCTACATCTTCCAGTTTTTGCTTTAGTAACATTCAAAATGCCCTTTTCACAGTGTTGTTACTTTTACAGCACTGAATTTCCCTCATGAAGCATCACAATGACATTTCTGTGGATTATCAGAAGAAATGAATCCATCACGTGTGCCACTACAACCAGGGTAATGGAGTAAATGGGCAGCAAGGGTAGGTCATCCTCCATTGTGAAAACTAACATTAGGAGCATGAAACACTGGGTGAATTCCAGACACTGATGACAGCTGAGGAATAACCATTCAGAGACTCTTCCAACCATTCAATCCAAGTCATGACTCTCTTCTGTCCAGACCATCCCAGCCCACATTCTTCTCTTCACTGCTTTTGCAGTCTCACCCTAACCCTTTCCTTTGCTCTCATCTCAGCCTTCCAAACACCACTCCCCCACACTGCACAGCCCCAGTCTCCTTGTTCATCAGCTGCTTATAATTATTTGTTTCCCCTCCTCTCCTTTTTGCCCAGGTCCCCTTGCCCTGTCTTTCCATTCCTGTTTGGTGACCCCACTTCCTGACACTGCCTGACACAAGCTGATTGCAAAAGCTTTGCAAAGAGAAATCTCCTTGATTTGTTTTTGAGTGGAAGGGAGACATAATCCAAGACTTTTTCTTTTAAAAATAAAAATTGCTGGTTTTGATAAAAATTTCCACAAAAATTTCCACAAACAAATCAGAGGCATAGGAAGTGTTTACAGCAATGATTAAACTTTGGTAGTGGTATGAACAACTGAAACTGAACTCTACAGGATGCACTAGTAAAAAAAATAAATGGTACTGCTAAACTGTTTGTTGTATGTGGCACTGAAAATTAAGATAAAAATTAAGGAAGTTGGTTAATCAGGAAACAGTGCTGTTGCCATCTCTTTCTAAGACTTACCTGGGTACCCACATTATGCACATAATGTACCCACATTAGCATTTGGATGGCTACATTAGCATTTGGATGGCAGGCCTTTGAAGGAAAGTGGAGTACTTTTACTGCCTTGTACACTATCCAGGTAGTTTATAGAGGCTAGTGCTTATTTTATGTATACACCAGCACCCACCTCAAGTTTGCATCAGCTGGACATACGTGTCTTAACATTTCAGTCACAGAAAATAGGGTTAGGACTGTGTCAGGTGTTGGTGTGTCCCTCAGGTCCAAACGATAATGCTATAGCAGAATTATTTTTTCAGAACAGGCTGGAAAAACATCTGTCAAAACTTTCAACCCCTCTCAGACAGTCTGTTCTAATGGTCCTGCATCACTGCTAATACAAGTTTGTAACTTCAAACTGAAATCCCCCACATTGCAATCAAAGCCCATTTACTTCCAGCTCTATCAACAGCGGGCATAGCAAACGGCTTAATCACTTCCTCTTGGACAAAGCCTCTTACTATTTGAAGACACATTCCCCAGACCTTGCCTAATATCTTGATTTCCAAGACAGAAATATTAACCTGCCTAACAGAAAAAAATTTGCACTTCAGTCCATCTAACTTCATTCCTGGCCTCCAAGTTTATCACTTGGATAGCCACAGATTTTTTATGAACATCCAGAGTGAGGAACAAGGTTGCAACTAGCACACAACTAGCACACAAGCCAAATTTCACTTCACTTATACCGAAACTCACTGCAGTTAAAAATATTAATAATGTTAGCCCTTCACTGAGGCAAATCTCCCACCTGGATTTAATTTCTCATGCTCTTTCAAAATCTTAATCTGGCATCTTGGGAAACTTGAGAAAATATATTCTGATAAATAAAGGCTATCGTCTGTTACATTCACTACACAACTAGTAGAACAGCAGAATTTCTTAGCAGCTCTTGATGAAGCTGAGAGGTGTTCCTGTAGTCCTTACTTCCAGTGCTGTGCCTCGAGCACAAACAGGCAATGAAGACCAGTCAGATTCCATATGAAACAACTCCCTGAAAACTGGAAGTCCACATCCTTGGTGCATGTGGGTATGAGAGGGTACAGAATGGCCAGAATTTTAACTAGGAATGTCAGAAAGTTAAAAATGTGGGACTTGATGTTAATTAGATAGCACAGATTTGCCTCCAGTGTTACAAACTCTGAGCTCCCAGTAAAGCAAGGAGCCATTCCATGCAGACAGGGAACAGAGGACTCTTCTCTACCATAGGTGCTGTGAGATGGGGGGAGGTGAACTGTCAGCTCAAAGGCACAAGCAACTGCTCTGCACTGTGTGTTTGCACAACTGCTTGAGAGTGTATCCCTTGGTGATGTTATTCACAGGCCTTGGCCGACAGTAAATAAGACAGTGGAGCTTGATTCATGAGGGGTGACAGGAAATCTATAATGTGTGGGCTCTATAATCTGCTCGCTACTGCGTAGCAAAATGAAAGAACAACAGTCCAATTACCAAGTCCTTGCTGATCCCAAGCACATCCTCCAGATCTTGTTCTGCTCAGAGCAGTGGGAGTCTGTTGGCAACAATGGAAACCAAGCTCTGGCACATGCTGTCTTCCATTCCAGGATGACAATAGTATTTTGGAAGCATCAGACTACCTTACAGTGGCTAAAAATGCAGCCAAGACTGTGGCATGAACTTTGGGGCAAATTTTTGGAGAGCAGCAGAGCTCAGTTCACCAAAGGACTGTTCACGTGGACACCAATTGCTGCACTCCACTGCAGGCATTCCATGTATCAAGGGGCTGGCTGAGCCAGGGAGCAGTGACCTACCATGGCAGTCTGGCCCAGCCTCTTGCTTTCAGGGGGACTGTGAACACTATTCCCCTGTGATAACACAAAACAATCAGGATGCAGCTCCACAAAACTAAAAACAGGGCTAAGATCCAGCAGGACACACCAGCTGGAATACAAATGGTGACCAAAAAACAGCTTAAGGGGAAGGAGACAAAAGATGGGAAGGATATGTGGATTCTGGGGAGAGACAGAAGAGGATTGGCAGAAGATAGCATTCACACCAGGTGCAATGTTGGCCCACAAGACAGCAGGGATGAAGTGTGCTCTCATACTACCAGAGAAGACACATGGAAAGATGGAAGAAGGTTTCTTTCAGACAAATCAGCAATGGTGGTTGTGGGAGGGAGAAGGGCTGACAGCTCCAGACAGAAGGAGAAGAAAATAATTTTGCTTCCTACTGTGCAGTGTCAGAAAATCCACAGGACAGCCCAGGGCTGGAAAGGCACAGGACAGCTCAGCTGAGGATCCTGGTAGCTTAGAGGAGAGAGTTCTCTCATTTTTCTCTGACCAAACTTACACTTTCTATTCTTTATGTCTCTGGCCCTTTCCACTTAACACCTTTCAGATCTATCTTCTGCCCCCTAGGAAAGGGGCAAGGGGAACCTTCCTCACTCTGGCAACAGGTAAACAGCATGTCAGGATGGGGAGGGCAGAACTGTTTCTGCTGGATCCCTAGCAAAGGCCTTCTTTGCTGAACACACACTCTGGAGAGTGCTGTCCTTTCCCTGCTTCCCCCTACAACAGTCTCTGCTGCCACCTCCCCTCCCTTGTTATCTGTCAGTAAACAGTAATTAAAGAAGTGGCCTGCTTGATAAAGCTCCCGCCTGCCCTCACACGGTGCTGCCCTCTCGGACGTGTCTAATTAAAATCCTGATGAGAAGATGAAGAAATCCCAGCAGCTGGGAGTCTGCTGACTCTCCCTGTGCTCGGCCTCTTCATTACTGACGACGAGGCAGCGAGATATAAAGAACCCCGGGAAATGCTCCGACAGACCAATCGATACAGCCTTTTGTGGGATGTGCTGGTCCGATCAGGACAGCCTTCTGAACTGTGGGGATAATGAGGATGCTGGAGCATGGCTCACTGCATGGGGCTGATGGGGCTGGACTCCCTTACTGGTCCTGCTACACTGCTGCTCCCAGAAACAGCACTCAGGGTCCCTGCAGCTTGGCACCACTCCCACTGTAAAGTCAATCCACACAGTTATAACAGCTGGGGTGCTTAACCCCCCACCCCCTCCCCCAACCCAAGCTCACAAAATCATTGGTTGCAGTGCCAGAACACTGTCAAACCTCTAACCACTCCATCATTCCTGTGCAAGCACAGGACTGCATCTGTGTACATACAACAGCAAAATCCTGAGGACAAGCATAAACCTTGCCTAAACGTACACTTATTCATGAGAATGGTGTCTTTTCACTGCTGTCCCAGGATTTTGTGCTAAGGCAAAATTGTTGGCAGGCACAGAAACAGCAAAGGTTTACATGAAGTGCACAGCAATATCGTTATTGTGAATCACCATAACTATATTTAGACACACTTCGCTTCATGCAAATACATCCAGTACATGATTTTATTCTTGTGGGTTTTTTTCTAATGTGAGATCAGCTTTACCTGGAAACAAGCCCATTTTCATTGTCAAATTCATGTTTATCTGAAACACCAGAGATTTCCTTGCTCTCAGTTTCAAGATGAAACAAACAGCAAAGAGATGGAAGCATTTCTGTACTTTCTAAAGTTTGAAAGCGCATGTCAGGCACCTGCCTCTATGTCCCTCCTGAGCAAGCCCACAGGTACAGCCACCCTGGGAATTAAGATCATTTGCAAGAGCAGGAGTGCATCCATGGCTGCAGGCACCAGTGCACAGTATATGTGCATGAAGGACATGCACATTCCACATGTGAAATCAATAAAAGAGTGAGCTTTTTTCTGTCTGAGTTCACACCTCTTGCTTCACAAACCACTACTGCTCATGCAGTCAGCAACAGTCCCGCAATAGTTGGTGTTCTTTTCAGAGTCCCAGCTAAGTCCTTGGGACCTAGCTTATTCAATAGACTCCGTCGTTTTCTCTCATTCCCTCAATTGTAATTACTTTTCCAGACCACGCAGACTCAAAAAAAACCAAAAAGAAAACAAAAAACAAACAAAAAAAAACCCAAAAAAAACCTTGAAAAAATGTATTTCCTAAAAGTCTCAAGAAGTAAAAAAAACCCTGACATTTGTTATTTTCCAAATTGCCATAATCCATCCCCACTGTCCTCTTTCTCAGACCACGAAAATACAATCAGCAACCGCAAGAAGTGATCAGCCAAATGCAGAAGCAGTGGATTCAAAGGTGGAAGCTCAGGAATACTACTGGGAAGGGTCTTTGGAGAGTCCTCTGGAAAAGACAAGTGAAGGGCAGCAGAAGAGGACCTTGTGGGAATGGTGACAGCAGCACTGTTTCTGGGAAGTTCACAGCTTCTCTTGGCCCTCAGCCTCCGTTGGCAAGAGATGTTGTTGTGCAGAACAAGGCAGCAGCACTAGATGCACAGAGCTCTCCACGCAATCCCTGTCTGTCCCACTACCTGTACTTGATGGAATGACACATTGCTGCGGCAGCTAATAAATAGAAGTAATTTGATTAGCTTTCCCTAACTAGCGATAAGATCCTGACAAACCCTTTTTAATGCGTTTCTGGAGCAGGATGAAATTGTTTCATTTGGCGAGCAGGGCCCCATGGGAGTTGCCTCCAAGCTCCTTTAGTGAGAGGTAAAAATATGCCAATCATTAATGAGGGGAGAATTACGGAGACTTTAATGCAATCAGAAAAGAGGAGCCCTGCGGCAGCTGGGGAATAAAACCTGCCCTTAAATCAGAGGCAGGCAGCCAGAGCATGGAAATAAAGGCATACACAAGCATGTACATGCACACACATACCTACCGCACACACAGAGACCGTGTAGAGCTGTGGTAAATATACTGGGAATTTTGCCTGGGCAACAAACATATCAGCAAATGGTATCCATCTTCTCCAAAAAAAACCCATTTTTTAAATCACAGCAGCTATATCCACTTGGCAGCCCCCTCCCTCTGCCAGGAGGGACCACTGCTTGTAAAATTTCCACCCCTTTGCACACACGTATGCACACACAGAATTGCAGTTTTCAACATTTCAAGCCAGAGCCTTTCGTGGAGGAGGTGTATTAGCTGCTTGGGTGTCAAGCAGCAGCAGAGAGGCAGCTTTGCCAAGTGGAAAGGTGCCTCTCTCAGGACCAGACTTGCTGTATGAACACAACGTGCATAAACCCCTCACTCGGTCCCTCCAACCATGGCACATGCCAAAGGCAGCATCTAACTGTGGATGTTGAAAGACAACTCCTCCCATCCCCTCCCCACTCCCTCCTCAATCACTTCAGTGAATTCCCTTCCTCAGGTGAAACTGCTCTTGAACGAATCATGTAACTTTTATTCCTAAGCAAAGCAGAAGTCTTTACGCTGCTGGCATTTCCCCTGGCACTGCGGCAGACACTAGTGGCCTGGCTGGCTCTGATTTTGCAGGTGTCTGTGTTCTTTCAGAAACTCCTTGTCTGACAGAAATCATCCTATCTTTCTGCAGTGATGCTCTAACCCTAGCCAGCAAAATACAGATGGCTGCATCAGAGCATGGACCATCCCAGAGAACACTAGGTCCTAGTTTAATGGCATAAAAAGCAGGACACGAGTTTTCCCATATTTCTTCCAGATTCCCTATCTTGTTTACTTTAAAATAATTAGCAAGAGTACTGGGATATCAAACACCAGACACCTTTCCTCTGTCAGGTACACAAAACATGATGCTACAAAGGCCAGGCATGCAATACTCCAGCCCTTTTCTCTAGTTTGGGTTAGCACTAACATGCAGGGAAGCAACTGAATGGCTGTTGAAAACTCTTAAGAAAAAAATCAGCTCTTACATCTGGCCTTAATATACACTTGAGAGGATACAAGACAACTATTTCTTCTTCCCATAACTCCTACACTATAGTGAGAGTGTGGCACCTCTGCCTTCTGCTTTGCCCTGCTTAGTGTGCACTGGAAGTCCAGTATAGAGAAAGCTAAGCTGCTGCTTCCTCTGCCCCTGAGACATATCATACACCTCTGCCACAATAAGGCTGTGCTTCTGCACCATATTCTCACATACACTACACAACTGTGAGACTAAAACACAGGTGTAAGCAAGTATTAGCCATTTAATCCTACAGACAAAACAGTCATAGTCACCAAGACAGAGTACAACATCAAGGACAAGTAAAGGGGGAGCTGTCCTGAGACACGGAGCTTGAAGCTTAGCAGGTAAGTTAGGTTATGTAGCTGGCACATTCTCAAATGCATATCAAGCACAGAGCTGCATGCCCCACTGTTAAATGATCACAGAATACTTATCCCTGGTTAAGGAGGCCTTCATGTCCCTCAATGGCAATTCCTACAGGCTACGATCATGGGCTCCAAAATTAGTACAGCAAATCTTTCTGTGGCTGAAAGTTCAGAATGAAAACCACCTCAGAGGGTAAAGAAAGCCTCTAGGGTTCTCCCAAATTCTGTGTCTTTAAAGATTGAAAGGATCAAAGTAGTCCTGCTGTTGGGCACATCACTCAGCCAGACTGAATACCCTTCAAAGTCAGAGAAATCACTTTCCAGAGAAACAAACAAGTGAGATGACCCTATCACAGAAACCATCAAGACTGCAAAAACTACCTAGCAGGAAATTTGGCATGGCTATAGCACAGTGCTATCTAGCATCTAGAAATTACATTTCTGCCCTTTTTGAATCAGGGCCAGTTTTGATCCAAAGCTCCAGCTGAATTTAGTGATTTCTTCTGGTCAAGAGCTTTAGGCTATTCAACATAGTTACTACAGTCCCTCCCTGGATCCATTTCGAGCAGTGATCCAAGTTTTACTGTCACAGTCCAACCTAGTTTGTGGTGGCACTCAAGCAGAGCAGCCTTGTGCCTCCCCTGAGCAACAGGCAGGGGTCTGAGATGGTGTCACACACTGTGGCTACACACATAGGCCTTACTTGCTGCAAACAGCTCCTTCTCATTCTGGTTTGTTATGATTAAAAATGCACATCACCCAGCGAGGCCTTGGAGTGGAACCCAGCTGGAAATTGGATCATTAATATTCTTTCTCATGCCCATTGCCACAATTTCTTACCTCTCTACTGGCAACTGCTAACAATGCAACAATTTAGGGTCTCAGACTAAAAGTGAAGAGAAGTCAAGACTAAACTGCCCATTGTTACTCCAATTCATCAACCCTTTCCCATACCCTGGCATCTCATCAAACTTATGCCAGTGTGCTGCAGCCCTTGGAACTGCCTTTCCCCAATTTAGCTACCAAAAGGTCTTCAAGATCCGTAGCATCTTAAGCAATCAGGAAAGGGATTCAAGATTATCATCATTTCTGAATGGCTGGAAACACAAAGGAAGAAAACAATTAATTCAAAGAGTCTAGCCACTCTAACTCTTGGTCACCACGCTTTCCACACAGTTAAAATACTCTAGACGGGTTGGAGGGATAAACGCAAATCATGGCTAGGACACACCACGTGATGGAGAATTCTGCAAATGTACAAATGGGGATATTTCCTTTTTTAGCAAACAGAGTTACCTACATGAGCTCACATCAACCCTACATGCTGTTAAGGCTGCAACTTATTAATTGGGTAAGCTGTGAGAGATGTGCAAATCCCCCATCACTCCTACAACGACCCTGTGACAAAAAGGATCCAGGAGCATAGACACAGCAAGTGATTGAAATCCCCCATAAGCATCATTGTGTGCACTCATTGACCTGTTTGAGCCTTCCTCCCTGTATGGTGTTTACATCAGACAACAAGAAGCACCACACAATCAGGACTACAGCACTAATCATGGAAAATAAACATCAAAAGGCATATTTTCTCTTGTGACTCCAGCATCACCACTGTGGACTGCTCATGCACATTGGTACCAGGCAAAGGAGGTTTGTTCTTGCTTGTCAACTCACTGAGCTGATATTCCTTTGGCTGTAGGCAGCACTGTGTCCAAGAGGTTGAGCACCTAGTTGAGAGGTGAGGAAACCTGCTAGACAGCAACTAGCATAAGGCAGTTGGGAAAACATCACTGGTCACAAGAACTGGGACAACACCAACTATAAATTCTGCTCCAAATGTCTATTAATTCTCCATTGCCTTATTCAACTACCCCAAAAACATCTGCTCCCAGTAATCATTTTGCATCTTAGGTGGCTAAACTCTTTGGGAATCAAAGGGATCTGTTACATAGAACTGAAATGCCCATCAAGCTGAGGACTTGCTCCATATGCCTCTCCATAACAGAAATAGAACCAAAATAGCTCCAGGATGAAGTGTTCACTAATACAAGGGCATAATTTAATGTTAAACTGCTCCTGCCACACACAAATTTGGATGTTCGGCACTTGCATTTTGATGTCACTTTCTTTAGTTTTATTTCATGTCAGAAGGTTCAGTGAAAAAACTTTGACAGTAAAATGCATAGCTACATTACCAGCCATCTCAGTGCAGAAACATGAATGGTGACCATCTGAGTGATGGGCTCAATGAATGTACACAGCAGTAACATATAAAAGGACTTTGGAAGAGGCTCTGTCCCATCAGTCAGCTGGAATAAACAAAATCCTGACATGCCAATCCCAGATAAGCACAAAGAAACAGAAGAGAACCACCAGAGTATCTGGAAATATATGACTGGTCTTACCTACTTAAAATATGTACACTTTTCAAAACCAGGCACCTACTAACCTTATTGTGCCACACCACAGACGTTTCCCTTCAAGTAAGAGGGAGTAACCACCACCACTGACTGTTCCCTTCAGCAGCTCAGGCAGTCACTGTTCAACTTAGCGATCTGTCCACAAGGGCAGAGCATTCGTGGCACCTACTGAAAGCCAACACAGCTCCAGCAAAATCAAATCTGAAGCCCACATGAAGGCAGGCAAGTGATTAAAGGTATTTTAAAGAGACAATAGATAAGGAACAAAGCTCTGCTACGGGATTTGTCAGCTCCTGGCTCCTTAGAAGCTATATAACATGCAATCTTCACACAAGGACCGGTGACTTCTTAGCCATCCCTGAAAACTACAAACTGCTGAATGTGGGCACCTCGGTCATTCAGCCTTACCTCAGTGCTTGAGTGTCAACTTTTCCTACCTGGACTGAGAGGCAACACTTGAGTTTTCCTAATGCACTCTAAGCCCCAGTCTCCCCAGCATTCCTAGGGCCAAGTTACATGCCTTTCCAGATGGCCTCTCTGTGAGCATGACAAGGGCAGAGCAGAGGGTGCTCGTAGCAGTCTTGCTCAGGGAGTGCTGGCTACCTTGCCACAAATTAACATAATCCTCAAATTATTTAGTGGGGGCAGACAGAAAAATCTTGAACAGTTTCTCCTTTCCTGCCAATTTTCCCTATCTTCTAGCTCAATTCTGGCTGGATTCCCCCTTCCCCCTGTCCTCAGCTAGCACCGCCAGGCTCAGTCCTCCTCACCCTAGCCCCCCCTCCCCAAGGACAAGCAAAGTTATTACAATAATGAATTAGCCAGGCTGCTTACTGCTGCCAGTGGCGAAGGCAATTATCCCACTCCACGTCCCCAGCCACCGCTCAGCTCCCTCATAAAGAGAGGCTTTTGGGGCCGCTTTGTGCTTTGATTGGAAATGAAGAGATTGCTAATTAGGGAACCCCTGCTGGGATCGGGCTGGCAGGAACAATGGTGAAGCGGACGGAGCACACGTCCATTTAGAGAGGGGGGGAGAAGAGAGAAATGTGAGCCCCTCTGTAATGTAGTGCATCCTCCACTCACACCATAAACAACAGGGCAGACAATTTTATAGAGCTTTTCACCTTTTAAAGCATGCTAATTTGTTTATAGAAAGCAATAATTTGGTGTGTGTTTGCATAGGTCAAAGCCTGTAGTTTCTGTGTACAGTATGGACTGACGCATGCGTGCATACATACTTTTTCAGAAAATGTCTCTGGAAACAACCATGTGTATCTACACAGCTGACAGTGTGTTTCTTGATATTCACTGGGCAACATGCATCAATCCTGCATTAACAGGGAAAGATGCTTAGAAAAGCCTGTTGATGAGTATTAATGTAGTATTTTAGTGCCTGAATTCACAAATCACCATACTTGAAAATGACTTACCAAATTAGTCTGTTCACCTGAGGCTTGCCCAGCAACCACTTCCACTGCTTTGCTCAAGTGCTTTAGATGGCAAGTGGACCTCCAGGAGGAGAAAATTTCCATTAACACAACGTTTTCTTATACTCATCCTGAAATTTCTTCTAAATTCAATTGCTCTAACTGTCCACGGAGGGTCACAGGAGCTAAATTCACCTTTCTCAGCTGGCAAATTGTGCACCAAAAAATTAAAAAGATCTCCCTCACAGTATACAAGCACATCTGGACAACTTCATGAAACTGCACCAACAACATTTCTATACATAGCTTGCTCTCGTTTTGAGCTCTAGTTGCTTTTAACCTTTGACAAAGGAAAAAACACCTCCCCCAACAGTTCAACATGTAAAGTTCACTTCGAAAATGCAGCCTGTTGACAAAAGCAAGACCTCACCTTTTGTGCAGAGCTGATAAAAAGCAGTTGGAACCTACCCTGCACTAGTCAGTTAACTAAGAATTTCCATCAGGGAAGCACACAAGGGCCATGTTAAAACTGAAAATACAGTTTTCAATCACATATTTGACTTGCCATGCAGAAAATTTGCATACTGTTGATTAGTGCAATGTACTACAAGCCTAGGAGATTTATGTAAGCTAAAGCAAACTTCAAATTTGAAGCTTGAATTTACATTTCAGAATTCCCTTGCAGACACTGAAGCATTTGAATCTACAAGTGCAATTTTCCCTGAAAATATTTTCAGTAAAGCAGAAGTATTAACAGAAGGTGATCATTACAGGATAGAAACACAGCTGAACTGAAAATGACTTTCAAATTCAGAGACTATTTCTCCCTGCTGTTTGCTCACCTCTAGTGTTTATATCCTTCAAACAGTTGTAGGTAGTTTTCACGTTCCCTTCTTAGTCATCACTTAAGCCAAGCTTCACATATTTAGTTCTTTTGATCTTCCCTCATAAAAACAATCCCTCCAGCTCTGTTATCATTTTTGTTGTTCTTCTCTTACTACCTTCCAAGTTTCCTCTGCATTTTTTGTTTGTAGTGCCCAGAGCTGAAAATCTCACCAGAACAGTACCAAGCAAGAACACTACCTCATTGCTTCCTGATGTCCTGCCTGCATACATCGTAATCAGTCTCATGCAAAGGCCAACATTTGCAGCCTGCCTGCTCTGCCCCCTTGTCATCTCATGCTGCAATGCCAACTCAGATGAGACTTGCCTGTCACTACCCCACCACTCTCATTCAGTTCTCACCTGCTTTCCACTTACCTGATGGGAGTATTTCCCTTCATATAGGTACAGTCAGAAAGTAAAACCCTCTGCTAGAACCATGCTCAGGGTTGTTTTAGGTTGCTGACAACCCTGTAGTTACCTAATGTATGCACAAAACATGACCACTTAAAAGCAAGGAAGCATCTACCTAGTGACACCAAGGGCCAAATTGTAAAGTCATATACAGTGGCAGAGCTTGCTTGGTTTCACTGCAGCTATACCAGTTTACACCAGCTGAGAAGCTATTTCCATAAATCTTAGATTGTCCATATCACAAACAATCACATTATTCAGAGAAACTACAAAGAAGGGTATATTTCACTCCAGCAGCTGTCATTCTGATGCATGAAGCCCTGTTACCTTGATTTCATAATCCAAGTATTTCCTTTGTAGGGATACAGCTATACTGAATGTACAAGCAATTCAGTACACCTACCAATTGGTTCTGGAATTCTTTGGTAAAGCACTTACAATTGCTCTCTTGATAATCAAATTCTAATTTAACAGAAGAGAAATAAAACTCATGGTAAAATTATGGATGTACAGGCCCACCTGCATTTGCAACTGATGAATGGGCTTCATTACTATATCCATTCACAGGGTCTGATTTTGACTAGCCTTAAAATCCTAGCAAAGGGGGATGAAAGGACGTGGCCTTCTCATGGCATTATAGCAGGGAGGTCAGGGGGAGATGTCAGAAGAAATAATCAAATGTTCTAAAATCCTCCAAGGCAGAAGAAAGCCCATTCCCTCTCTGACTGACTCTATCATGCCCTTAGCTACAGGCTACTAGCTCTGTCCTCGTGTGAAACTCACTTTCTTTCAGAGCATCACTTCCTTGAAGTAACTCTGTTATTCACATCCATTCCTGTGCAAAGTGGGGGAAGTATGAGCATAAAAGCATCCAATCCAGGATTTCTTGTTCAAAATTTTCCTGGAGCAACACAACCACATTCTGCCACATACAGTACAGGAAAGCCCAACACCTTTTAGAGTGTATTGAGTTTCTTCGCAGGATTTTAGTGTAATAGTTTGTTTTTTAAATTACCAGTGAAAGTATCACATCTCTTCCTGCCCCCTGCAGAAGTGTAGATTTTCCTTTAATTTGATACAAATAACATATACGTGTTAGAAGAGCATAAAACGACTTTGTTCCTGCCTATTTGTTTCTTCTAGGAGTTTAACCATTACAAATTGGATTGTAGGAAAATGAAGTCTCTCTACACAGGCTCTGTAAACCACCTCTATTGCAGAAAGTAGACATCCCACCATCATTCTCACTCAAGCCACATTTGTCCTGCCTCCTCCCTTGTGTTAACATGTGTTTGTGCAGCTCAGATTAAGGAGCTGATCTGGGTTAAAGATGCCAAAAGGTTAGCTAATTCAAACTGACCACATGCAGGATTACTATAAATCCAACTGTACACAAATACCTGTATATGGCATATGACCCCCACATTACAGCAGTTGTGGAAGTTGTGAAACCACTAGCGATGTCAAAGGGTTTCTTAAAAACATTCATATTTGGGGTGTTTTTCTTTGAAAACATCCCCATTGGTGTAAGTAAATGATGACAAGGTTGAGACAGAATGAGATTGAAAGATATAAGCTACTGAACTGAAAAGCATGGTGCTGTCAAACTAATACCTGCTTGAAACAAAGCCTATCCAGTGAGAGATCTGAGAAGCATAATAAATTTAATTCCAAGAATAGGCTAAGGGGTGACCTGATCTAATTGTAAGTGGGGGGAAAATTAATAGTGGAAAGTTCTTTAATCTAGCTTTAAAAGGATGTATAACAAGACTGTTCTTGGTACCCAAAACTAGACAAATTTCATTTAGCAATATAGATGTTTTTAAACATCAGGAAGTGGCCATTGGGACCACTTGCCATGAGGCATGCTGGATAGCCTATCATAGTGTCTCTGAATCAAGGCTGTATGTCTCTCTAGAAGATGCTGATATTGAGAAGCTGCCCAGACAACTTCAGAAATTACTGGGTGGATTTTAATGCAGTTAGGCACAAAGCATGAGTAGTATGGGTCTGCCTTAAAGTCTGCTTAGATTCCTTGTGGTTCTTGAAGAACTGTAGAAAGCAAGACAAGTGTGTACAAAGAGCATCAGCCTTGGTCTGCTGAAACCATTCACTAAGAATTGTTTGTGCTGTGCCTACTATCCAATACTTGTTTGATCCAAATAAGCTTCAATTAAGAGTCATACATGTTTTTTGTAAGGCAGTTTCTTATACATTATAGTAACCTTGCTATGAAAGACTACCCATTTTTGCCAGAGGACATATGCATTATCTACCAGAAAGTATAAACTATATACAAAGAATATATAAAGGCTTATGAAAAATGCTGTGCAGTGCACAAATCATAAAAAGGAAAAGTGGTCAGTTAATCTGTTCATGACTTGAATTCAGGAATCTTTGGATTGGTTAGAGGTGAAGAAAATGAGATTTACTTTTTCCAAAATATCCTTTACTGTTTTGAAATTTTATTCAAGCTTCACAGAGCAAGCTGCCAATGAGAACAAATACTATAAATTCATTACATCATGGTTACAAAATGATTGAAGAGAGCTGTTTGTCAGTCAGGCAATCCCAATACATTTGCCTCACTACAGAATTAATTTTCAGTATGAGTGCATTGGAAGCCTGAAGTCAAGCTGTGAAGTCTGCTGTAACACATGCCCATATACAAGAGGTGAAAATCCCTGTTCTTCCAGTTTCTCACATATTCTGGCTAACCAAAGACCATTCTAGTTTTAACAGATAAAACAAATCCATCATTCATTCCAAGTGAACATAGCCATGTTCCATCAAAACAGACTCTTCCATAGTACTGGGAATATTGTTTTGCTGTTCTTCTGGATTACATGTCAATTTATTTATATTTATTTATATTATTACATCTCACCTTTATTGCCTATTGAAGGCTTCTCAAAGGCACACACTGTTGTTCTCCACCCCCTCTCTGATTTGCGTCATAGCAGGCTGTTTTTTAGAACTGATCACTTGTCCTTTCTGCGACATCTCTCAAACATCAGCCTCAGCTGTTGTGAAGTGTTATGAAGACACTTTCCTACTACAACTTACTGCCCCTTGGCTCTCAGTGAGGAAAATCTATATTGCATTTTCTCTAAAGAGATCACACCAGCCTTTTCATCCTTCCAGATCATACCTTTCCATAAGGATGACCCAGGACTAATTATGTTCACCTCATCACTCATCTGGAAAAGCAAAGAACTTAGAAAGAGAAATTGTACATGCACTGAATATTTTTTAGAGTTTGCTTCACTCTGAAATTAAACTATTAAAATTCTAGCTGAATTCAGTAAGGTGTCTTTTGAAATCACTTTCTGAAACAACTGATTTTAGGGGCAAAAATCCTTGATGACACTGTTAATTTTTAGGAAGCCTAAGTCATACTTAATCATCTGAAAAGCTACACTAGCACAGCCTGAGGAAAGAGAAGACAGCAACCATCAAAGCAATTTGTGTTCTCAGCTTCAAGTACCTGACTGAAGAAGCAGTCCCTGAATTCTGGCAGCTGCAAGCTTCCCTTGCAGAGCTCCAGCAATGTACCCATGAGAGCTGCATCGAATCTGGCCCAGATCACAGGTGCAGGACTTGCCAGGTGGTAACCTCTTGAAAAATGCCTTGTCCAGGCTTGAGATGGAATGTCCTCCTACCCACAAAGAACTGTTCCCTGTGACTTACCTTGCACCCTGGCCTAGAAGATAGGTTTAAGACAAAGAAAGGAGTCACTAAACTCAGAGTACAATATTCTTAATAGAACCATAATAAAGATTATATAGCAGTTCAAGAGACTGATGCAAGGAGGAAGAAAAAGTGGGAAGAAAAAAAACCATAGCAGGGGGAAGAAAAAAAACCATAGAGCATTCTGGAGGCAAGGAGGATTTAGAGATGGGGCTTACATCCAAAAAGTAAGTAAGAGTGGAAACAGTGGGGAGGGAACTGGGCAACATGAGAGAGAACTAGGGAGAAAATAAGAAAAGAAATTAAGAAGAAAGAAATTAAGAAGTAATTTAAACTGAATAATCAGGAAAATTTCTCTCTTAATAGAAGGAATTGACCTGTGGAACTGTCATCCCAAAAGTGAACAGAGATGGAAGAAAGCTATGCAAGCAAAGCAAGTCAAACACAAGAAAAATATTAGAATAACACAAGCAGCTTTTCCCACCTCTGACTGCTGTGATTCCACAACCTGAAATTGTGGTAAACTTAGGATATGTGTTACTACTATGGCAAAGTGTCTGTAGAAAATGGAGGACCAACACCTCCCCCCACATCAGTAGTATGTTACTGTTAGAAACAGTTTTCCATCCTCAGAAGAGATTATAGGCTTCCTCTTTTTTCTGCCCTAATGATAGGAGAAGGAAGTGAAGGAGGTCAGAGTCCTGGAGACCTCTCTGCACTCCCTATGGTCTAGTTTAGGAGACTTAAAAGGATTCAGATTAACTGGGGTGGCTTTGTCGATTACACACAGAGAGGAAAATGACCCCATGTGGTAAGTGTTTCCAGGACAGCTGCTCTGTTGGTGAAACACTGCTGCATTCCAGAAATAAACTCTTACAGTCAAATTAGCAGCTCAAGTCCCCTCTCCACAGAAACATGCCTTTACTGAAGTTGCAGCAGTTCCCAGATGAATGGGAAACCAGCAGCATAAATTCCTACTTGACTCCACTTTTAAATAGAAAATGGTACAAAAAGATGTTTGCACAGTATCAAATCAGTCTTCACAGTCACGTAATTGTCCCACATTATTGATGTTCTCAAAACAAAAAAGGAAATTGGGAATATTTCCATCTGGGATGGTAAAACTAGCACGGTTCCTCAGCACTCCAGACCTGTCATGAGTTTTTCAGGTCTGAGTGCTTATCAAGACTTCAGTGTAAAAGACATTGGGTTGATTCCCATGCACATCAGTACCTACCAATGCAAAGTACTGAAACATGCAAAAGATTACGATCTACATTTGAAGCAAGATAGGAGGCACTGCTGCCCTTTGCCTGGCCTCTTCTTGCTCCCAAAAAGTAGTGCTGAGCTGTCCTCTCACCACAGATGTGAATTCTGGGCCATGAAAGTCAATGTGCTCAGAAGCCCCAAGGCATTCATGTTTCACTGAAGACATACATTAAGCAGCAAAAGTACATGAGACTACATGAACTTCCACATTTACACAGGTTTACGCATTGGTGAAGGCCCATGAAATCCTGGGGAGAAAAAAAGCCAACACACCAAGCTACAATTTTCAACAGATAAGTGAGCACTTCTTCAGTACTCTGGGCTCACAGGTTGGGTGTTATACAAGAAGCAGGCTGCACCATATAACCACTGGGTGCAGAAATGTTTGTGGCTCTTCCTCTCTTACACACATGGACTCCCATTTTAAAGGCAAAATATTTTGTTCTTCAAATACCTCCTCTGTCAGGCAAAACCTGGGAAGGTATTCCCACATGCTGCACTGTGGAATGAAGGTATTGGCAGGCACATCACTCCCTTTCACTCACAGATGGGAAAGGTGAAGCACAAAGCATTGTCAAAATTACAAGGAACAAGAACCAGCATGGCAAAGGGCCTGCTGAATGCTATAGTGTTGTGACCATTTACTTCAAGAAACCTTCACCAGCTGATGATACAGAAATGCAATGCTCTTCTGACTCAACACAACACCAAACCAAAACTCATCAGGTGACTAAATCTTCTGCAGAGCTATGCATTGCAGAGCAAAGGATGTTATACATTGAAACAAACACACAGCTGCTGCATTATGTGGTCTTAAACATAAAATACCTGAAAGGATCCTCTAACCCATTGC